>NC_134355.1:618572445-618784945 GCF_048569485.1 Anomaloglossus baeobatrachus
CATCCTGTCCAACGCCCAGCTAATGAATACCATATGGAAGACAGATGAAGTTTGGATTGACCAATCCAGCAGAGACTATGCAAATTCCTATAGGTCCTGAGTCCAGCCTGCGATACTTGATTGGACTATACTTTTGTCTACACCCTTACTATAAAAGGCTTTGCTTGAAAATAAAGGAGTAGAGCTGTTGGCGCCAGTCATGAGAGAGAGTCATAATTGGTCTATTCAATTATTATCTACCTTGCGTGCACACATGACATTCCAGATAATTTGGACACGGCAGTCAGACCTTAAGAGACCCATTGTAATCTCATCTCAACATTTTCTATACTCACCTTTCTCCAGCGCTACTGTCTCTGGCGCTGCTGTCTCCTGCTTGCAGGCCCACTCATTAAGCTCATGAATATTCACTGCACTGTGGACCCAGAAGCAGCATCGCCAGAGACCACAGAGCCCGAAATAGGTGAGTAAAAAGTTCCTGATCACCGTGTGCTATCATTGATAGCACACAGAGAACACATATGCCCCAAAATCATGGCACACGGATGACCATACGCACCTTCAACACGGACCGTGAAAAACGTGTGTTTTTATCACGGATGTGTGAAGGAATCCTAAAGGTAGATGAAAAATATGATTCATAAGATAACACTAGTACTATCAATCTTGTGCGGTAGTTGAGGAGTTTTTCATCCCAGCGCAGGAGCTCGATGCTTCACCGCAGTGTATTGATGTGCAGCGGTTATAGTTTCATACATTGCATTTACCATTGTGATTTTATGCGGTTTTTTTATGTTGTGTTTTATTCAGAAACACTTCTAGGGGAAAAGAAAGCTGTTTAATACCATTTTATGTTTAGTAATAAATAAGGACTAGACACAGAAGAACAGCCAAGCACGCAATCTATGACTGACGGCCAAACACTGAGCTGTTCTGTATCATAAGACCACAAAAAGTAAATAACCTCAAGTCAACTACCAAAGGTATGACACGAATATTCAGCTATGCCGCCACTCCCAGCTGTGCATACCTTACAATCATCCATCCACATACAGTATTTGCAATGTAACATGGTAGATACACATATTAACACTTTTGAATACTAATAACATTGTCTATACTAAACAGCAACAATGGAATTCCAGCAGAACGATGCTGCAAAATATAAAAACTAAATTTTTTTAATGAAACCCAATTACAAAAATGTGATCATTAGCAATGTATGCCAAGTTTTACAGAAAAAAAATTATAATTGAAGACATACTTTAAATGTCACCTGTAACAAACCACCCGGGGCAATACTCAGAAAGGCCGGTCCCCGACGGCTACTCCCCACCCACTACCAATTAATAACAGGTCTCTCCCTATACACACGTAGGGAGGAAATTTTTATTCAAGTGCAGTGGTCCTGGAGAAGCCGGTAGGGACCCACCTTTCTGAATAGTCACCAGTGTTGCTCGGTCCTCGGGAGCTTTTTGTACGGATGGAACAGAGGATCCTAGGCTGAGCCTAAGACTGGGGTCCCTTATCTGGTAGACTTGATAATAGTCAGGTTCGAGCCTCCAACATAGCCCTGTCTCCTGTCCAAGCCCTGATACTACTTCTCTTACCCAGGGAGCGGGCTGGAAACTCAGCCACCAAAACCCCACAAATAATCACTGACAAGGGTAAATGAAAACTTGTGCACACTGCACTCAAAAGGAGGGACAGTATGTGCACTGGGGAGTAATGCAAAAGTGGTAGGAAATAAATACAAAACTGGAGGAGTCACACACTACGCTAATTCGCAACTTGTAGATCACCATACAACTAAATAAACACACATGAACCAGGAAGCAAAAACTATATCCGGCACTCTGCCCCAGAATTTAGAAGCTTATAAAGGGTGATGGCAGCTGGTAGTGATCAGCAACCTGGACTCCCAGCAGATGATCACAAGCCAGCAGGGAATAACTCCTGCTGTACTGGAAAGCAGTGAAACCAGAAGCAGCCAACGCCCAACACAGGTTGTGCAACTAAGTGATCCCAGGCCATTTTTCAGACTCTGCAGTGTGAACAAAGTCCGATGCAGTCATGACACCCAACGAGCGCAACGCTGAACACCGCACAACACTTTTAAAAGGTATATTTTTCTCTAAAAGGCAGCAGTGTTTCAGAGTGAAACATGCCTGGCTGAAATCATGCAGCCAGTATGTGATACATGCTGCCTGTGGTTCAAGCAGTATTAATCAGCTGTCAGGTTCCCTTTAAAAAACATAAATGAAGAATTAGGCCTTAAAGGGGTTGTCCACAACTGGACGACCCCTCCGCCTTCCATTAATTTACCCCGTAAAAATTAAAAACCTTATAATCACCTTCCAGGGCAGCGCTGGCACTTGCTCTCGGGGCTCATGTGAGGTTGTGACGTCAATTGTGCCCCATGCCCAATCAGCGCTGTCCCACCTTCAGACATATAAATAATCAACGGGAAGTGAACGGCAGTGCAGCTGTCACCTCCTTTTGATTACGGTGATGTGGATCAGGGCTCGCGTGAAGTCACAACCTTCCCTCACGGAAGGTATTTTACCTCCTAGCCTGATCTGCTTTACTCAAAAAGGAAATTCTGACCTGACAAGTTCCTCTTAAAAAGATAATCTCATGAAGTAATGTATCTTCAGGAGTACTTCGCTCCCAAGCCTCCATGTTTCCTATTTTGCAGGGGGTGGAGCTCTCATGAAGATTGACAGTTCAGACAAGCACCATAATCACACTGCTGGCATGAACTGTGCTCTCTCCCAACTATTAGTAGAGCGAACATTGCGTCTACATCAGAGGAGCGTAGGGGGCCAAGGCTGTCTGGAGCCAGTAGAATGTAAAGCTCTCAGCTTATTATTTGTGTTATGTGCGTCTTGATTAGGGAACCGGATGTGCTTGTGTCACTCTAGGTACAGGGAAGTATCAAGCGAACGACCACAGGGAAGGGAAACCCTGTGTCTGGGGAAAGGGAAGATGGTGACCTTTGACCAAACTTACTGCTGGTCCCTGGGGTCCCTCACCACCCTAGATAGGTTACGTAGCTATGCGCCAAGCCAAATACCTGACCCCTAAATAGGGAACGGGTGGAATGAGCTCTTCATCAACTCCACTAAAGACTAGAGAAGACACAAGGAGGACACCGGGGAAAAAAGCATGAACTACTTATCTACAGATGACACAGGTAGACGTTCAGGAAGGTTTTCATCAACGATACCAAAGAGTACAAGCCTCCAGCTTGCACCCAAGGCTTTAATTAACTGAAAATATCACCAGCACCAGTCTAAGGAATAAAGGGATATATAAACACCAAGGCAATACTAATGATCAACGTGGGTGGAAGGCGAACTCCTGCTGGGTCCAAAGGGGAAAGAGATGAATCTGAGTCGCCCACCACAGCGGTTGCCTGCGGGACACTGTGGGGACTTCTCTGTAGGGACCCTTCTGGCAACAGGTAAGTCAGGTCCACTTTCAACTTTCATAGGAGTCGTGACGCCACTCTCTGTTTTGCGGTCAAGGTGAGGGGTGACCGCCACTGCAGTTTAACGAGCCTCTGGGGCTGATGGTGTCTGCAGTCTGGTGGTATGGCCTCCCGAGAGTGAGGATGGCCCCAGGGGCTCAGGTATATGTGTGTGGAACCACAGGTCATAGAATAACTCAGTCGCAGTCCAGAAATGTCTTTTAACCGTTTACTCACTTGCTGATGGTAGAGTGAGGCAACCCGGGCGATGCTGAGATGAACCAGAGAGAACCAGGTATCCTTCAGGCTGGTATCGGGGTGACTGTAAGCTCGCCTTCCTAGCACTTCTTGTTTTGGATAACCCCCCGACTTGTATATGAGATTCATCCAGGGAAGTCGCAACTGCCTTTTCTCCCCTTTCTGGCCCGTCTGCTGGCAGCGTGGACCAAGTAAAGATGGCTTCTTGCCCTATCTCATTTATGGGCCCCCTCGTTGCTGCTGATGCTGCGGACTCTGTATAGGTTGGTGAGACACCTGGAGTGCCCTCACCGGCAGGTTTTAGCAGACCAATAAATGGATGCCTGGCTCTGGGGACCTGTCCCCGTATGTGCCTGGTCTACCGGGAGTCCCCGTACTCAACCACCCCGCTTCTTCCTGAGGTGTCTTTCAGGCTGACTGTGTGGCAACCGAACTCCCCCGCAAACAGCCTCTACACCTGCAGGGTCTGACTAGAGTGTCCGCGTGCCCGCTCTCCGCTTCAGATTCGGCTTGTGTGTCCTCCTCCACCGCTTCTCTCTGACTACCACTGCATCACTAGTTTCCAGCTTCTCCCCCCACCACTAGCTGAGATGTGGAGGCCACGCACCCTCCTGGGTCTGCCCAGGGGTCCCCTCTAAGGTGTGTGTGAGACCTGGTCACCATGTGTCTGTGCGTACACACCCTACTCAGCCTTTGGGATTACCTGTTTGTACTCACCCAGCACGGGTGCAGTACTCAGTGGTGCCTGACCAGGTCAGGGGCGCCACAAATCCAGCAGGAAAGCTACCCATACCAATGAATACTGACAGCAGGAATAATGGAAAGTCAGGGAGAATTCTGTGCAGCCAAACGCTGTGACCTTCTATGGCCAGAAACCACATGACTGTGTCACCCCTGACACACCAGTGACAGCTTGTTACTGGAGAGGTTGCATTTTTTTTTTATAAGGGCTAAATTGCAAAATTGCTTGGTTTTTACAGCCACTTTGCAATTATATTTATTTATGAACTTTAAACAACTCTTTTAAGGTTGTTCCATCTGTGTAGTTCCTGCTTCCATATTACCAAGCAGAGAGGACAACCATCGAAAAATACTGATATCTGGGAGGACATTGACTGTTTGGGAGCAGATGTTCCTGACATTCAGTTTGCCTTCTAGTAGAGCAGATCAATGTCACAGCCTCCAGCGCTACTCTGAACGCATGGTACATGGGCAATCCCTGTGCCCTAGACTTGATCCCTGGAGATCAATAAACTCCTGAGCACATGCATTTCCTAGCTGATGGTTGTGCTGATATAGAAGAGATCCCATAATGACTACTGCAGTCTCAGAATTATTCAACTCCTTTATGACAAACATCTTTAGTACTTAGTAGAACCCCTCTGGCTGTTATAACCTGCTGTAGAAGTGATGCACAGGCAAACATCAGCTGCTGGCAGCATTCATGAGGAACCGTAGCCCATACTTCATGGACAATGGTCTTCAGCGCACTACCTTTCCTTGGGTATCAAGAGATTGGTCCAAAAGGTCCATTGCATTGCACAAATAAGGAAAAGAATGCAAACAGGCATTGTAGGTTCCTGAAGATACATTAAAGAATTAACAGGTTCAAAGTTAAAGGAACACATATGACACTACCTGACGTGACAGAAAAAGGAAGCAATAACCAGTGGCTACCAGAATTCTGAGGAGTAAGGTGACCCGAGTGGCGGCAAAAGATCTGTGCAAGATTTGGTGGCAGCAGGCACTGAAGTTTCAGTTTGCACAGTGAGGTGCCTACTAAATAATGAAGGTCTCCATGCCCAAACTCCATGATGTCACCCCTATTGACCTAAATGCACAAGAAAAATTGGCTCCAATATGCTTAAAACCGTATAAATAAGCCAAAGAACTTTGGGGATTCTGTTATGTAGAGCAATAATACAAACGTTTTGGCATATGGATGAGCGATCTGTTCGGAAGAGAAAGAATGAAGCATATGCTCAAAAGAAGGGAAGCATGGTGGTGGCTCTGTAACACCTTCAGTGAAGCATGGTGGTGGGTCACGGATGCTTTGGAGCTGCTTTGCTTTCTTTTGGCAGTAAAAACCTGCAGCGTGTGGAAGGCAAAATGGATCCAAAGCAAGAAAAATCAGAAAACTGTAAGGCTAAACATCATGAAGAACATGAAACGTAGGCGTCAGTGGATAGTGAAACAGCAATGATCAAAGCATACCTCAAATTCCATTTTGAGTCCTGATTTCAGAAAAAGTCCCTCAAGATACCAATCACATGTGCTTTATCACCCAAGCCAATCGGGCTTTTCACACCATATTCACTTTTGTCATACATATTTAAATTGTTACCAATGAGCGATTTGAGCAAGTACAAAACTGGGACCCCCACCATAAGTAAAAAAAAATCTTAGTTCATAATAAATGCAGAACTCCCTACATCCTTTTTCCATGACAGTGTCATCCCCTAACCGATTCCTGCTTCCAAATGACGGTACGGCCCCACTCAATCACAGAGAGCATCGGCCAAAACTTTTGACATATCTCCATGATGCGTAAAATGTATTCTGAATGTGCTGTTATTCTTTGCCCAGAACTGGTACAATTACCCTTTACTTACTGCCCAGGGCCTAAGGGGCAGTGCGTGCAGAAAGGATCAAATATTTGGTTTACCCTTCAGGGTTCTGTGAACAGTGGCGTAACTAGAGTCCAACGGGCCCTGGTGCAAAGTTTGATCTGGGACCTCCCCTCCCCTATCTAAGCCACTGTAGCATTTGAAATCCTATAAAGACATATGAATTGCCCCCCCCCATCCCCTTCATTGTGTAGTAGTAACCCCCATCCTGTACTAATGCCCCCTCATCCTGGGCCACTTCCTGGTAAATATGTCACCCATTCTGGTGTATGACCCCATCATGGGAATATGCTGGCATATATGTCCCTATCATGGCTCCATCCTGGTATACATGTCCTCATCATTGTCCATCCTGGTATATATCCCCATCATGGCCCCATCCTGGTGTATGAGCCCATCCTGGTGAATATAGCCCCATCCTAGTATATATAGCCCACTCACGTCCCCATAATGGTATATAGCCTCATCCTGATATATGTCCTAATACTGGCCGCATACTGGTATATAGCCTCATCCTGGTACATATCTTCCTCATGGCCCCATCCTGGTGTATGAGCTCATCCTGGTGAATATGGCCCCATCCTGGTATTTATGGCCCACTCATAGCTCCATACTGGCCGCATACTGGTATAAAGCCCTATCCTGGTATATGTCCTCACCATTGCTGCATCTTGGTATATAGCCTCATCCTGGTATATGTCCCAATCATGTACCCATTCTGGTCTTTAGCTCCATCCTGGTATATGTCCGCATCCTGGTAACTATGATTCCCAGCGTGCCACACACACACACACACACACTATAAAATGATTACACTCACTTTCCCACCGCTCCACCGGTGTTCTCAGACAGTGGCATGCTGACAACTGACCAGCATGGAAGTGCCGCAGCGCATGACGTCGCTATCAGCTGTGTCAGAATATTCGCTGCTCGCCATGCCCAGGATTATGGGCGTATGTAGCAGTGAATATTCATAGCCTTAATTGGCGGCCGGCACATCGCAGCGAATGGACCCGACAGATCTATGTGCTGTATTTCAGCTGGATGCGCGCTTTCCGACGCTCATCCATCTGAAACAGGTGCTGTGGTCAACGGGCCCCCTGCATCTCAGGGCCCGGTCGCGATCCTTTATTGTCCCAAATGGGATATTCCTAGATATTCCTTCCAATGATGATTTGGAAGGATACAATTGATATTAATTGATATTGATATTACAACAATTACTACAATTGATATTAATAATTAAGAAAATTTAAAGTTACCATAAAGAATGAGACTGGAATGTTCTCAACGATCAGAACCAATCAATTACTTACACCTCGAGGACAACATCTAGATTTAGGACTGAGCGTTTGCCCAGTCATTAGAAGACATACTGAAGCTATCCTAAAAGGCGATGAGGGCTCGCGATATTTTCCTAATTACATATTACTAAAACTTGTTGGTCCTGGTCACACTGGCTCTAGGAACCTCAATAGGGGCTTTGACAAGATCACTTCAGCAGCAATCAATGTGGAAACCCAATGGACACCATTATAAATTAGCTTGGACTTTTGGTCAACATATGGGTCTATTATCACAGCACCATAACTTTCATAATAATCTGAAGCCATTAAAATAAATAGAGCCTTTTATATTAACGCCTTAACAGGCACATATTGTGATTCTTTATGCAGAAATAATTCCACCCCTGACAATGGGTTCTGTGTGGTAATTGCATTTTAGGTCCATTGTTTTCAATGGGGCAAAGTTGCAATACCACTCACAACCCATTGGCAGGGGTGGCGCTCTTTCTGAAAGAAAAGAGACGTGTTTTTCTAAATTTGGACAACGTGATGTATCTGAGTTTTTCCAAACTGTACACAGAATCATGTAGGTACAGGCCGGCCGACTGTGAGGGACTGCCTGAGGCGCCAAAGAAAAGGTGGGCTCTTTATTTCTTCTAGATTTTCTCATTGCTAGGATGAGAAGATGAAAAAGTATGCAGCAAAAATGTTATCCTGACATTATGAAGGATGCACAGTAAAAATATAATATAAATGAGTAAAAAAAAAAAAAATACTACTATTAATAAATAGTAATAATAATAAGCAAGAAATACAACACAATGTCATGTATATGGCTATGTGCCCACGGGATTCTGTACCAGCGGATTTTGCCGCGGAAAACCTGCGAATTTATCTGGATTTTCTACATAAATCCGCAGGTTTTAGCAAGTGTAGACACTCCCCATGTTATCCTATGGGACATGGGGAGTGTGTGTGGCGCCCTGGCCTAGCCAGGTCGTCACAAATAACACACAAACACCCCCACCCCCATTAGACAGGGACACCAGCCAAACAAAAACCCTTGTTGCCTCCCTCCAGTGTCTGATGTCCACACCAGGTGGGGCGGAGCCAAGCGGTTGGCCCCACCCACCGAGGAGTTCACAGGCCTGGAGGCGGGAAAAGTGACAGATAGAGTTTGGAGTTTGAGGAGTGAGGAACAAGCACTTGGGTGTCTGGGTTTGTGGCCCAGGCACTGACAGCAAGGTTGGCAGACGGTGGTGGCCGTCTGCAGGAGTGGTGAATCAACGCAGAACCGTAGGGCCGGGGTCGGGCGTTGGCCCGCCAGTACCGACCAGGGAGCGAAGTGAAGCCAGCACACACAGGCAGGGCCATCGGACCCCGACCAGGCTTGGAGCCGCTGACAATAGTCAGATCTGAATGTGACTGGAACCCCAGGGGTTTCACAACAGCAAAAGTCCCGATTGAAGGCAACCGCCCACACCGTGAGGGTATACAGCTACCGCCTAAGGCTAGAGACCCAAGGGCCAGTGCCTGCGGGCAAACGGGCTCCTACGGTACCCATACACCGAGGAGCGGACTACCGTTGAGAATCCATAGTAGTCAGAAGGAGAACATCAAGGTGCAGGGAAAGACAGCCGCCATCACCTGTCCGGGGAGAAACACTGCAGCCGGCTGCGGGACCCGTCCATCCAGCCGTTTGGTTTACCGAGGACTTTGTACCTTTCTTGCTGAGTGAGTACACCCGTGCCATCCGGCACCGCCCCGCACTGTCCTTGCAACCCTGCACCTCGCCAACCCTGCCTCCCCGTCACACCACCATCGGGCCTCGGGACCACGACCCCTACCCACGGAGGGGAAAAGCAACATCCCAGCTGCTCCCTACCATCGCTACCGGGATCCCCCCCGTCACCAGCAGTGGTGGTGCCCATCTTCACCACGACCCGTGGGTGGCGTCACGGACTAAATCCCCCAAACCAACCACCCCTTTCACTCACGGCCGAGGAGCGCCGCTCGAGTCCCCGGATCCGGCCCACCGCTCGAGCCACCGAGCAGCCATCGCAGCAGCGCCGGACCCGAGAGTTAGCGAGCGCAGCGCAGTGGCGTCCTCCCCGCCCGCAACAACTGTGTCCATGCTGTGGTAAGTGCGGCTGCGGAATATGCTGCGGACGTCCTGCAACCGCACGTAACTGCACGTCAATTATTCCTGCGGAAATCCCGGCCCTCCATTATGGAGGGAGAGGCCGGGACTTCCGCAGGTAAGTCGCACAAATGTCCGCAGGTTAACCGCAGCTATTTCGCTGGAATCCCACAGCTATGTATAGCTGCGGATTCCGGGGATCAGCTGCGGGAAACCTGCGGCCGTACCTGCGGATATATCCGCAGATACAGAGTCCCGTGGGCACATAGCCTAAGGCTGCTTTCAAACTTCCGTTTTTTTTCCATCAGGCACAATCCGGCGAAATGCGGATAAAACGAATCCGGCGCCAGATCCGTTTTATTTCCCATTGACTTGTATTAGCGCCGGATTGTGCCGGATGGCCTTGCGTTGCATGCGGAGTCTGCCGGATCCGGCGAAATGTCTTCGTCCGGCTGCCGAAAAGGACGCAGTATGCAGCGTTTTTTTGTCTCCGGCAAAAAGCAGACCACGCTGGATCCGGGATGTTGTATAATGGAAGCCTATGGGCGCCAGATTCATCGTCATCCGGCATATGACGGAATCCAACGACGTATCCGTTTTTTTGAACGGAGCATGCTCAGTATCACAACAGATCGTCAAAAAACATAAGGAACGCATTGAAAAAAATTGATGCGACGGATCTGTTTTTTTTCGCCTGATCCGTCGCATCAGTTTTTTCGCCGGATTTTGCCTGACGGAGAAAAACGGATGTGTGAAACAAGCCTAAATTTAAAGGGGTTGTCTGGGGAAAACAAGTTATCACCCAGCCATAGGATAGGTAATAAGTTACTGATCGGTGGCGGTCCATCCTGCACCAATTTATATCCCCGTTACGATGTGCCCGACCACTGCTCCATTCATTCTCTATTGGGATTCCACAAAAAACAAGAACGCAGCATTCGGCAGCCCCATAGGGAATGAATAGAGCAGAGGTCCAGCTCCATTCTAACTGGGATAAAAGTTCCACCTTCCATGAATCGGGGCAGATCCTACAGGTCGGACTCCCATGATCAATCTTTTGGATATGTGATAACTTTTCATATGACAACCCCTCCAACACAAGGTGAAATGAAGCCGAGACGGACTATTTCAGGGACAATATAATATATAATTATAGTTCTTCCCATGGGAAAATGTATTTTTGTTCACTGAAACCCTAATAATTCTACAGTAACGCTTTATTTTTCACAACATTATAGAAAATGAAAAAAAAATCTCTTTGTATATTAGCAACAAAATGAGTCACAAAAGCAAAAAAAATCCCCCAAAGTTCCAGCAGTTAAACCGTACACATAGAAATGATAGGAAAACCTTATCTCGTTAGGATGGAAATTGCCTCCAGGTTAGTAAGCGGTTAACCCAAACAAGTAACACAACAGACCTAACCAGTCCTATTGTCATATGGTCACCTGCAAAACAAGTTCCACCCAAATTTAATGCAAAATATTGAAGTGTTTGATGTGGCCGGGTTACGTGAGGCTCTTCTGTGGTCGGTGCAGATTTTAGAGGTCTGATTCACCACTTTTTCTGCATTCATAAGGCAAAAATCGGTAAAAAGTTGACTGTAACTTTTGTGTTATTGGTTAAATATACTCTATAAAAGTCATCACAATATAGATAGAGTTGCCTGACAATAAACACTGGGCACTAGAGTGTATAATAATAATGATGATGATAATAATAATATAATATTTATTCATTTATATAGCGCTATTAATTCCACAGCACTTTACATACAATAGCAGCACTGTCCCCATTGGAGCTCACAATCTAGAGTCCCTATCTGTATGTATTTGGAGTGTGGGAGGAAACCGGAGAACCCGGAGGAAACCCACACAAACACGGGGAGAACATACAAACTCCTTGCAGATGGTGTCCTTGGTGGAATTTGAACCCAGGACCCCAGTGCTGCAAGACTGCAGTGCTAACCACTGAGCCACCGTGCCACCCATATAGAAACGTTCACTTCCCAAACACTGGGCACTAGAGTGTATGGGGCGTTTCACTTCCCAAACACTGGGCACTACAGTGTATGGGGCGTTTCACTTCCCAAACACTGGGCACTACAGTGTATGGGGCGTTTCACTTCCCAAACACTGGGCACTACAGTGTATGGGGCGTTTCACTTCCCAAACACTGGGCACTACAGTGTATGGGGCGTTTCACTTCCCAAACACTGGGCACTACAGTGTATGGGGCGTTTCACTTCCCAAACACTGGGCACTACAGTGTATGGGGCGTTTCACTTCCCAAACACTGGGCACTACAGTGTATGGGGCGTTTCACTTCCCAAACACTGGGCACTACAGTGTATGGGGCGTTTCACTTCCCAAACACTGGGCACTACAGTGTATGGGGCGTTTCACTTCCCAAACACTGGGCACTACAGTGTATGGGGCGTTTCACTTCCCAAACACTGGGCACTACAGTGTATGGGGCGTTTCACTTCCCAAACACTGGGCACTACAGTGTATGGGGCGTTTCACTTCCCAAACACTGGGCACTACAGTGTATGGGGCGTTTCACTTCCCAAACACTGGGCACTACAGTGTATGGGGCGTTTCTCTTCCCAAACACTGGGCACTACAGTGTATGGGGCGTTTCACTTCCCAAACACTGGGCACTACAGTGTATGGGGCGTTTCTCTTCCCAAACACTGGGCACTACAGTGTATGGGGCGTTTCTCTTCCCAAACACTGGGCACTACAGTGTATGGGGCGTTTCTCTTCCCAAACACTGGGCACTACAGTGTATGGGGCGTTTCTCTTCCCAAACACTGGGCACTACAGTGTATGGGGCGTTTCACTTCCCAAACACTGGGCACTACAGTGTATGGGGCGTTTCACTTCCCAAACACTGGGCACTACAGTGTATGGGGCGTTTCACTTCCCAAACACTGGGCACTACAGTGTATGGGGCGTTTCACTTCCCAAACACTGGGCACTACAGTGTATGGGGCGTTTCACTTCCCAAACACTGGGCACTACAGTGTATGGGGCGTTTCACTTCCCAAACACTGGGCACTACAGTGTATGGGGCGTTTCACTTCCCAAACACTGGGCACTACAGTGTATGGGGCGTTTCACTTCCCAAACACTGGGCACTACAGTGTATGGGGCGTTTCACTTCCCAAACACTGGGCACTACAGTGTATGGGGCGTTTCACTTCCCAAACACTGGGCACTACAGTGTATGGGGCGTTTCACTTCCCAAACACTGGGCACTACAGTGTATGGGGCGTTTCACTTCCCAAACACTGGGCACTACAGTGTATGGGGCGTTTCACTTCCCAAACACTGGGCACTACAGTGTATGGGGCGTTTCACTTCCCAAACACTGGGCACTACAGTGTATGGGGCGTTTCACTTCCCAAACACTGGGCACTACAGTGTATGGGGCGTTTCACTTCCCAAACACTGGGCACTACAGTGTATGGGGCGTTTCACTTCCCAAACACTGGGCACTACAGTGTATGGGGCGTTTCACTTCCCAAACACTGGGCACTACAGTGTATGGGGCGTTTCACTTCCCAAACACTGGGCACTACAGTGTATGGGACCTCCAGACACTGGGCACTAGAGTGCATGGGAACTTTCACTTCCCAAACACTGGGCACTAGTGTGTATGGGACCTTTCACTTCCCAAACACTGGGCACTAGTGTGTATGGGACCTTTCACTTCCCAAACACTGGGCACTAGTGTGTATGGGACCTTTCACTTCCCAAACACTGGGCACTAGTGTGTATGGGGTCTTTTACTTACCAAACATTGGGCAGTGGAGTGTATGGAAACTTTAACTTAGCAAACACTGAGGAGTGTGTATGGGGCCATTCACCTCCCAAACACTGGGCATTGGCGTGCATGGACACTTTCACTTCCCAAACACGGGGCACTATAGTGTATGTAAATTTTCACTTCCCTCATAAATCCAAATTTTAACCATGTAACTTTTTTTATTTTGCGGCCTCAGATGACAAAGTAAACGTTGTCTTCTAATTCATGTGTACAGTAGTGGAGACCATTGATGACTACTTTGGCGCTTGTCATCACATCAATGAAGCCGCCAAGAGAGTGGCATCATGTGACCGTCATGGCACAACGCAAGTCAGCGTGTGCCCCCCCATCCGGAGAGGTCAACCAGGGTTGTGCTGGTTTAGATGACGAGAGGTCACCGGTGTGGCTGAGAGACGCAGACCCCCACACGCACCTGACCTCTGTGACGCCCCCGCGTCCCCTGTCGCCGGCTGTCAGTCATCTTACCTGGTCTATAGGCAGCTGCACTGCATGGCTGAGGGGGAGCAGCACGGTGGAGCCTGTGGTACTTGTAGCCATGGCAATCCCTCCGATGAAAGATGAGCAAGATGATGCTGAAGATGTTCACCTTGTAATCCACGCGCTCCCAGGAGAAAACCAGGATCTGACGCCAATCCCAACCACGATGGATCCACAAATGTGCATAAACTACCACGGTACCCCCAACTGGAGGCAATCAGCTGCCCACCCCTACAGTATTAAAATGGGGAGGAGGGGGGGTGCAAGCCTAAATAAAAAAAACAAAAAATATAAATATATAAAGTGCTGGCACTTGAGCTCACATTATGAATAAAAGCAAAGCAGCAATGCCTCCAATGCAAACATCCAGCAGTCTCTCCAGGCACAGAAATGACAAAGCCACAGCCTCCTGCACCGCCTCACACTGTTCACTGAATGCAGAATTACAGGGGGAGGGAGGGAGGAAAGGAGAGCTCATGTATGGAAGCCCAGACAGCACATTCCTTCTTATTGTCATTCTGGAAATCTCAGCGCCTTCCCCACCGCTCTACTGACCCCACAGCTTATGGGGTCTCTGCGGCACGCCATGCTCAGCCTCACCGGATGCACTGATTGTCAATGTTTGGGGGTTTTAGCTAAATTAAGACTACAAAATGACACACAGGCATGCTAGGTGCAGGATCACACACACACTGTACACAGGGCCATGTGACGGGATATTAAAGGGGTCTCTGCTGCTTTAAAATTGATGGCCTAGCCTTATATCGGTGAGGATCTGACTGTCGTCATCGCTGCCAAGTAATGTTTAAAGGGGCTGCATCCCATTCATTGTTTACTGGCTACAGTGTCTGTCCCATTCACTAAGAGCAGGCTGTAATATCAGACACAGCCACTAGGAGCAGTATGGAGCTGTATCTGGGAAACAATGAAGGGGATGCAGCACTGCAGCCCCCTCACATAGCTGAATGGCAGGAGCTTAGGTCAGACCCCCAGACACTGGCGGATACCGAAAAGGACCCCTGTGCAAGAACAATAAATGGGCCCTCTGCAATGCAAGAGCTCATCATGATGTATAATTCTGCCTTACCTTACCTCTTGGGCCCCCATTTGCACCAATGATTAGAGATGATTGGACCCATTGAAGTTCGGTTAGGCGGGCTCAGCCGGACTTTAGAAAAAGTTCAGTTCTGGACCAGGACTTGACCCAAACCGCGATGGAAGTCACTGATTGGCAGTTTGGTTCTCCGCCCACATGCAGCCAGGCATAAACAGAGCACTACCGGGGGCGGGAGGATTAGTGATGTGTCGATCGTGAATGATCCGGCGCTCTACTGTGACTGACAGGAGCCGGATCCCCAGGGAGAGCCACTAAATTCTCTTAACGGCTCTCACTGGGCATAAAGTTTTGGTGTTCGGTGGTAAAACCCCGCCTACCTGAACAAAACCCTGCCCACGCAGCAAATTAATTGGCCCGTTGTGAGTAGGCAGGGTTTAGCCACATGTGGGCGTGGCTTTAGCGGCTTGAGGCTATGTGCGCACTAGAAAATGGACTTTTCCTAAGAAAAATCCGCACCCTCTGGCAGAATACTGCATCCGCGTTTTTGCAGCGGTTTTGCAGCAGTTTTTCCATGGGTTGGTCCCTGCGTTTTTTTACCATTATCTGCAGAAAAGAAGTGACATGTGTAGCACCCCTGAGAACCTCAGGGCACTTCAATTAACTGCCTCCTCTAGGGGATGCAGGACCTACCCTCTGAGACCTGGAGTACCTGTGCCGATTCAACAACACACATCTAAAATCCTAGTTCTCCTCTCCAAACTGGGCACAAAGGGTTAACCATGTAAGGGGATGGTCGCCATGAGAACGAGTCCCTGGTATAGCCAGCATGGTGGGAGGGGTCAGTCAGAGAGCAGTCGAGAAGAGTGGAGCACACAGGAAAGGTGTGCAGACGTGCCTGAGCTGGGTCCGTGTAACGGTGACCCCAGGGCACAGAGGTCGCCAGGACGGGTACCAGGATACCGCTGGGACCGGAGCACGCACAGGGCCCTAGGTCAAATGTCAAGTTTCAAACGGTTTGGCAAATAACTGCACGGTGAGAACACTTTCACCGTGCAGTTATTTGCCCACCGGTACCGAACCGGGGAACCGATTGGAAACCGGAGCACCAGGAGGGGTACTCAGACCCAGTACGAGGCCCAGAAACAACTAGGCTAAGTCAAAACAACTGATTGAGGAATGGACTTTAGGACCTATCCCACACAAGACCCGACTGAAGACAACAGCCCAACTATTAGGGTAAAGCCACCGCCAGGGC
This sequence comes from Anomaloglossus baeobatrachus, assembly GCF_048569485.1. NCBI lineage: Eukaryota > Metazoa > Chordata > Amphibia > Anura > Aromobatidae > Anomaloglossus > Anomaloglossus baeobatrachus. The sequence goes on from NC_134355.1 coordinate 618,588,852, forward strand.
ATAGAGACCCAAGGGGCCAGCGTCTGCGGGCAAACAGGGCTCTTCCGACACACAGCAAGCCAGGGAGCGGACTACCATTGCTTAGGCATAGGAGTCATAACATTTTCACTAAAGAGGTGCAGGAGAAAGGCAGAAACCACCAACCTGTTAAGGGGAAGCTGCAGCCGGGTGCGGGCACCGTTCATCATCTCGTTTGGTTTACCAGAGACTCCAGCGTGTTTTATCATAGTGAGTACACCAGTGCCTTCGGGCTGCGCACCGCACCAGCACCCCAGCACGTCTCCATCCCCTCGCCTCAGCATCTCCCTCGAGCCCCCGGGACCACCATCCCCCTACCCACGGAGGGGGTCAACACCAAGCTGCGCAACACCGTCCCCAGGAGCCTAGTCAACGGCAGCGGTGGTGCCCATCCATTCACCACAACCCATGGGTGGCGTCACGAACTTAAATCCCCTGCAAACCACCGCGGCTCCGGCCGTGGACCTCCCCACCGAAGTCCCTATGTGTAGCGCCAATCCCCTTTCAGAGCGACGTGACCCCCGGGTTCGTGGAAGAGCTCGAAACACCCACCGACGAGCACGGATCCGAGCGGCTCGGCAGCCGTCTGAGCCCCGGGGCGGTACAATCGCACCCACCCTCATCGTTTGTGCGGCACGGGCAATTTGTTGCCCGTGTCGCACAATGTTGTAACACTCCGTCACGCGTACTTACCTTCCAAACGACCTCGCTGTGGGCGGCGAATATCCACTTCCTGAAGGGGGAGGGACGTTCGGCGTCACAGCGACGTCACACAGAGGCCGGCCAATAGAAGCCGGGGGGGCGGAGATGAGCGGGACATAAACATCCCGCCCACCTCCTTCCTTCCGCATTGGCGGCGGCCGCAGGTAAGCTGCAGTTCAGCGTTCCCGGGGTGTCACACGGAGCGATGTGTGCTGCCTCGGGAACATTGACCAACTGGACGTACGATTTATAGAAAATGAGCGATATGTCAACGATGAACGAGAAGGTGAGTATTTCTGCTCGTTCACAGTCACTCGTAGCTGTCACACGCTACGATATCACTAATGATGCTGGATGTGCGTCACTTACGACGTGACCCCACCGACATCTCGTTAGATATATCGTAGCGTGTAAAGCCCGCTTTAGACACATTTTCTGCAGCAAATCCGAGACAAATCCGCAGCGTGCACACATAGGCTAAATGTGTTCACCTGCGGACAACACATATTTAATAGGGAGTGTGACGCCCTGGACACCAGGGGTCACAGGTTATTACACTCACCTCACACCCCCACACTAGAAAGGTACCACCACTCAACCACAAAGACCTGATTGCCTCCCTCAGAGTCAGACAGGCACACCAGGTGGGTGGAGTCAGGTGGAAAGACACGCCCCCCGAGGAGTCTGCTGGCTTGAGGCAGGAACACAGTGCAGTGCACAAAGAGTCCAGTTCAGTACAGTTGAGTGGAGAGTAGTGGAGTACAGTTCTGCTTGGGGCCTGGGCTGGAGCCTAGGACCCCAGATCAGTCAGGCAGGCAGATGGCAGTGGCCGCCTGCAGGAGACTGGGAATACGACCGGTAGAACCGTAAGGGACCGGGACAGGGTAGTGGCCCGCCGGAACCGAACCGGGGAACCAACAGGATACCGGAGCACCAGGCAGGGTACTCAGACCCCGAACTAGGCTATATGTCACCGCCATAGTCGAATTAACTGATTGCGGTCTGGACCTCAGGGGTTCATTCCCACCAAAGTCCCGTTTGAAGGCAACAGCCCAACTCGTGCGGATAGTAGCCACCTCCAGAGGCCAGAGATCCAAGGGCCAGCGCCTGCGGGCAAAAGGGGCTCCTACGACACATACACGCCGGGGAGCGGACTACCAGTGCCCAGACACAGTGGTCACACTACAAACACAGGTGCAGGAGAAAGGCGGACATTGCCAACCCGACTAGGAAGCTGCAGCCGGCTGCGGGCCCCGTCCATCCCTCCGTTTGGTTTACCAGTGAATCTGTGTGGTTTAATCGTGAGTACACCAGTGCCATCGGGCACCGCACCGCAACCCTGCGCCCTGCACCCCGACCCTCGCACAACCGGACTCCGGGACCAACATCCCCTAACCACGGAGGGGTCAACACCTAGCTGCACCACTACACCGCTCCCGGGAGTCCCTGTACCTTCACCGCAGCAGTGGTGTCCACCATCACCACAACCCATGGGTGGCGTCATGAACAATCATCCCAAAACCGAACACCCGCATTTCCCCTGCGTGTAGCGCCAAACCCCCTTGCAGAGCGACGTGACCCCCGGGTCCGTGAGAGGCTCGAGCCACCGCCCGCAGTGCGAGCACGGATCCGAGCGGCTCGGCGGTCGCAGCCGAGGCCCCGGAGCGGTACAGGAGCCATGAAAGATCCTGCTCTTATTGGTGAGAGGAGCCATGGGCACTGGATCACCAAAAAGAGCCGGACTGTGCATGACTAGGGAGGATGGGGTTTTTCAATTTTTGTTTTTTGGCGCACACTACATCCAATCGCACTGTTGTTACCCCCAGTTTGAGCCCTTTAGACACTACAAGCGGCTTGCACCGGGCTGAGCACCGAGTGTACCCGAGCACAGCGATCCTCACACAAGTCATGGTTGTATATAAACCACCTGAACTCCAAACCTGAAGACTGATTTTTTTGTTTGGAAAGTTCTTTAAAGAACTTAAAAGTTTATGACCGCTCATCGTTGATATGTCCGCCCCTGAGGACGGTGTATCCTAAAAGCTACCAGCTTCACAGAGGCTCTTTAGGCTGGAGCAGTGACACAGATCACTGTACGGCTCTGCTACATTGCTTCATACTGCAAGTGAGTGGGGTCGTGTTGTAGCACGCAAGTGAACGCATCCGGAACAAGCAAGTCACAAAGAATCCATCTGGTTCCCACTGCAGCTGACTTGTCACACTCGCAGGACCTTGTAATGCGACCCCCAACACACCTGCATTATGCTGCCATGTGACATTTTCGCCACGCAGGCAGTGACGTTACCGCTGCAGCCAATCTCTGAGCTCAGCAAATTTGAGCGGCTCATGCAATTCACGCAGGCAGTGATGTTACTGTTGCAGCCAGTCATTTAGTGCAACAGATCTGAGCAGCTCATGCAATCCACATAGGCAGTGATGATACCGCTGCAGCCAGTCATTGAGCTCAGCAGATCTGAGGGGTTCATGCAATCTACACAGGCAGTGAAGTTACCACTGCAGTCATTCACTGAGCTCAGTAGTTCTGAGCAGCTCATGCAATCCATGCAGGCAGTGAAATTACCGCTGCAGCCAATCACTGAACTCAACAGATTAGAGCAGCTCATGCAATCCACATAGGCAAAGATGTTACTGCTGCAGCCAATCACTGAGCTCAACAGATCTGAACGGCTCATTCAATTCATGCAGGCAGTGATGTTAGCACTGCAGCCAATCACTGAGCTCAACAAATGTGAGTGGCTCATGCAATCCACGTTAGCAGTGAGGTTACCGCTGCAAATATTTACTGAGCTCAACAGATCTAGCAGCTCATGCAATCCACACAGGCAGCGACATTACCGCTGCAGCCAATCACTGAGCTCAACAGATCTGTGTGGCTCATGCAATCCATACAGGCAGTGACATTACCCCTGCAGCCAATCACTGAACTCAACAGATTTGAGCAGCTCATGCAATCCACATAGGCAAAGATGTTACTGCTGCAGCCAATCACTGAGCTCAACAGTTCTGAACGGCTCATTCAATTCATGCAAGCAGTGATGTTAGCACTGCAGCCAATCACTGAGCTCAACAAATGTGAGTGGCTCATGCAATCCGCGGAAGCAGTGAGGTTACCGCTGCAAATATTTACTGAGCTCAACAGATCTAGCAGCTCATGCAATCTACACAGGCAGCGACATTACCGCTGCAGCCAATCACTGAGCTCAACAGATCTGTGTGACTCATGCAATCCATACAGGCAGTGACATTACCCCTGCAGCCAAACAACGGAGACTGGGGGCAGCAGTGGAGACTCAGTGATGGACCCTGGGAAGTTAAGTAAAGCACAATTTGTTTGTCTACAACACACAGCGCATATACTGAAACGTTATCTGGAAAGATACAACCCCTGTAAGTGCCGGCATGCACATTGGTTTTTAGAAAGTAAAATATTACAACGTTTATATTGCTTTAATTTCTGGCATCTTTTACTTGCTATTTTTGGGGGGGAGAGGGACTGATCTCCAGGACTGATTTTTTTATTCTGAAAATTCTCAATCTACTGAACTCTCCATTCGGTGAAGACAGAATGTTACATTACTGTGATAGGAGATGACAGTTGGTGCTCATAAGATTCTATGGAGACGGGAGATGGGAGGAGGAGGAAGGAGCTCTGCCGTCAGCGCCTCCGTGCACCATACTAGTATGTGATCAGTAGCATCTCCGATCTCCTATCTCAGTAATGTCAATTTCTGTCTTCAATTAATTCAGAATTTACTCATGAATTGAGAATTTTGAGAACTAAAAATCAGCCCTGGGGGAGACAGAGACAGATTTCTCTCATCTAATATATAAAGCTGAGTGTATGTGTGTGTGTGTGTGTATGTATGTGTGTGTGTGTATGTATGTGTGTGTGTGTATGTATGTGTGTGTGTGTGTGTGTCCACTAAAGGAATCCGCACCGTCACATTTACAATCACGAAATTTTGCACAGACGTCACATGTGACTCAGGGAACGTCATAGACTATGTTTCGATTGGAAAATTTAACCCTGCGCTTTACAGTAACACTCCAAAAAACCTGCCTCCATTAAAGTCAATGGAGCTGCGAGCTATTAGGTTATTAATAGGAGCTGTGATTGGTTGTTATAGGAACAAAGGAAATTGTTAGTATAAGAAGCTTATGTGTGAGGTAATAAGATGTCGGTGGGGAGACGGATAGAGAGAGACAGAGACAGATAGACAGGGAAAGAGACAGACAGAGGCAGACAGACAGACAGGGAAAAGACAGGCAGACAGGGAAAGAGACACACTGACAGGGAAAGAGACAGAGACAAGGAAAGAGACAAGGAAAGAGACAGACGTGGAAAGAGACAGACGGGGAAAGAGACAGATGGGGAAAGAGACAAGAAAAGAGACAGAGACAAGAGACAGGGAAAGCAAAAGAGACAAGTAAAGAGACAGATAAAGAGACAGAGACAAGTAAAGAGACGGGGAACGAGACAGACCTGGAACGATACAGACCTGGAACGAGAAAAACAAAAAGCCAGCACTTCAGCACTAAAAATTCCAAACTGTACTTATTATAAACATTTTTGAGATTTTTGGCAAAAAATTGCAATTTCTTGAGCTGCCTCGCCACGTCACGGCATATCTCATTTGAGGCAGTCCTACACTAAAATATTTTTATAAAATGTGCCATATGGCCTCACATATGAATAGTAGAAGTGCTCTTAGCAGCACTCACCTGGTCTATTTCAATCCCGTACCCATGACTGAGTCATGGCTGTGGGCGGGACAGGTCCAAGCAAATGCTGCATGAAGCAAATAGCCTGTGGACAAGGCCTGAACGAGACAGACCTGGAACGAGACAGACCTGGAACGAGACAGACGGGGAACGAGGCAGACGGGGAACGAGACAGACGGGGAACAAGACAGACGGGGAACGAGACAGACGGGGAACGAGACAGACGGGGAACGAGACAGACGGGGAAAGAGACAGACGGGGAAAGAGACAGACCTGGAACGAGACAGACCTGGAACGAGACAGACCTGGAACGAGACAGACCTGGAACGAGACAGACGGGGAACGAGACAGACGGGGAACGAGACAGACGGGGAACGAGACAGATGGGGAATGAGACAGACAGAGAGAGACAGACAGACACAGAGATAGAGACAGACAAAGAGACTGATACAGAGACAGAGAGACTGATACAGAGACAGTCAGAGAGAGTGATACAGAGACAGTCAGAGAGAATGATACAGAGACAGTCAGAGAGAGTGATACAGAGACAGTCAGAGAGAGTGATACAGAGACAGTCAGAGAGACTGATACAGAGACAGAAAGACTGATACAGAGACAGTCAGAGAGAGTGATACAGAGACAGTCAGAGAGACTGATACAGAGACAGTCAGAGAGACTGATACAGAGACAGTCAGAGAGACTGATACAGAGACAGACAGAGAGACTGGGAGAGAGACAGAGAGACAATTACTATCCCGGGCAACGCCGGGTACTACAGCTAGTAAGATATATTACAGAGTTGCTCATTTTCATGTGTACTATAAATTGACAAAAAAATAGTTAAATCGGCCGTTACGCTTTAACTGTTTTTCTGGTTTTTTTTTTATACATTCTGTGTGATTTTAACCCCTTCACCCTTGGGAGATTTTACATTTTTCGTTTTTGTTTTTTTCCTCCACTTCTTCCAAGAGCTGTAACTTTAAAACGTTCTATCAATATAGCCATATGAGGGCTTTTTTGTTTTGTGGGACGAGTTGTTCTTTTGAATGACACCATTCATTCTGCCCCATATTGTACCGGAAAACGGGAAAAAAAAATTCCTGGTGATATTGCAAAAAAAAGTTCAGTTGCACAATTATTTTTTTCTTTTTTTTAGTGACCATGTTCCCTATATGGTAAAACCGACCTTGGTAATATGATTTCTCAGGTCAGTAAGAGTTCGTAGATAGCAAACATGTACAGTTTTATTTTAATTTAGTAGGAAAAGAAATTCAGAATTTTGTAAAAAAAAAAGAATTGCGCCTTTGTCACCATTTCCCGTGACCAGTAATGTTCTTATTTTTCAAGATTTGGGTATTAGTGATGGCTTAATTTTTGCGTTTTGAGCTGATGTTTTTAATTATACCATTTTTGGGTAGATTTGATGTATTAATTGCCTCTGTTTGCATTTTATTTTAGTGTTGCGGTGACCAAAAAACCTCTTATTTCTGGCATTTTGATTTTTATCTCATTACGTGTACTGATCAGATTATTTTATATTTTGATAGATTGGGCATTTCAGAATGCAGCGATACCAAATATGTGTATTTTTTTGTTCGCTTCCTTTATTTTCAATCCAAGGAAGGCGAGAGGAGGGTTTTCCAGTGAGGAAAAAAGTGTCCAAAAAAAAATAATTTTAAAACCTGTCTTTATTAATTAGCTTAAAAAAAGTTTTAAAAAACAGCATATAAATATGAGACAAACTATAACTTTTTTAAGCTAATTAATAAAGACAGATTTTAATAATTTATTTTTTTTTGGACCTCCATGCGGGGAATACATGATCCAAAACTGGGAATGCAACCTGGACAACTTTTTGAACGGCATTTTTTCATTTTTCTATTATTTTCAATGGGGCAAAAGGGGGGTGATTTGAACTTTTGTATTTTTTTATTTTTTCATATTTTTATTACATTTTTTCTCAATTTTAGTAGTCCCCTCTGAGGACTTAAAGGGGTATTCCCATCTCCAAGATCTTATCCCAACATGTAGTAGGCGAAATGATAATAATATTAATAATGCCTCCAATCAGAAATGTAGCATAGTTCTCCTAAAAAGCTGTCACTTACCTCATGTGCAGGGCATTACAGAAGCTTAGGTATCCAAGGTTACGGCCACACCTCAAGGGACAATTAGTAGCTAGTGGTCGTAACCATGGATACCTAAATTATTGCAATGCCCTGCACATGAGGTAAGAGACATAGAAAACTACAATACATTTCTAATTGGAGATATTATTACATCTATTACATATTAGGATAGGATCTTTAAGATGGGAATATCCCTTTAAAGCTGATGTAGTTGTGGCGCCCCAGGACCTGGTCGCCACAACAGCATTGCCCCTCCAAAGGGTTAATGCTGAGCCTGGAGGTAATTGGGGAAATCATTGGCCAGTAAGTTTAACATCCAACGCAGTTTCTCCCTCAGGCCAGCAGGGGGAGCTCTGAACTTGGAGTTCCAGGGAGCATTCCTCAAGTCTGACCTGAGGGAGGAGTTAGAGTGCAGTCTGTGTAGAGAGAGCAGAGAGTGCAGACGCAGAGTGGTGCTGTCCTGTGGACTGGGGCCTGGAGCTGAAATAGCTTGGCCCAGTGAAGCGGGATTTGCAGAGAGGCACAGAAGAGACTTGGACATCGGAGTCTGTGGCCACCAGGGCCTAAAATATTCTGTGGTAGCCAAGTCCGGAGGGCAGGAGAGCTACAAGCCCCCTGGCCCATAAGCAATCTGAAGGTACAGCTGCATCCCAAGGGCCCGGTGTGGACTCCAGCAGAGAAGCACCCGAGAGGGCCTGCGCAGCCTACCATACAGAAAAAGGGACGAACTACCGGTCCCAGCAGTAAGAGGGCCATTGCTAAATTCAGAGTGCAGGGTCCTGTAGAAGAAAAGAAAGAGCAGGGAGTAGGCCTCACACTCAACTGGCCAAAGAGATCACCCCCAGGCACTTCCAGGCCGGCCGGATCATCTTTACCACCTGTGCCGGTCTCCCAGGACGAAACTGTTGCCAAGTAAAATAGGAGAAGGTAAAGCGACTACTGTTTGTGCCTGTTTCTTTCACTGCCCTGTCGGCCCTGCACCGTATTATTCACACAACATCACCATAGACTCTTACGAGCACCAACTGTTGCCCCGGGGCACCGCTCCACCTGTGGGGAGCAGGACCACCCAAGCTGCCATATCACTAGCCCCGGAGGCCTCATACAGCTGCGGCGGCTTAATAGCCGCAAACCACAGGTGGCGTCACGACAACCATAAACTTTATTCACCCCCGTCACCAGCCATATTTAATTGACACCCACCAGGGTCACGGAGTCGGGCCCCGCCACCACTGACGACCCCCGGACTAGTCCGGCCCGGCACCGGGTGTCCCATAGCCCTGGGGTGGGCGAGTCATAGTTTTATCACTTCTGCTGATCAGAGCAATGCTTCAACACCCCTCTGTACAGCAGAGATGCTGTTCTCCTGTGAGTGCCGGCAGCACTTTACTTCCCGAGTCATGGACACAGCTTAGCTCATTGTGCTACATTGTTTCTCTAAATCTCATTCATTTAAATAGGAGTTACAGAAACAGCAGAACTTATGTCACGATGTAACTACAGGTGTCACACAAGGTACGAGAGGTCTCCAGGTAAACAGTGCAAAACAGCGGGGATACCTGGCTATTGTTATGCCGGGGGAGGAGAAGACCCCCTGGCGACTGACACAACACAGAGGATACCCAATTAGTGATGGGCGGACACGAACTGTAAGGCCTAAGACACACGGCATGAAAATCGGTGCGAGCGGCGTGCGATAAAAAATCACATTCTACTCAGACCAATATTAGCCTATGTGCCAGCACACATGAGCGATTATTTTCTCAGCCCTAATCGGACCGAGAAAACAATCGCAGCATGCTGCGGGTGCAATGCGATCATTGTTTCTCTCGCACCCATTCAATTCTATGGGGTGAGAGAAAAATCACACTGCACTCGCAGCACACCGGTGTACCACGAGAGCAGTGCGAGAATGGCAATAGCCGGCTATGGAGGAGAGAGGGAGATAAATCCCTCCCTCTCCTCCTCCGTGCCGGCCCACCCCCCCCGCAGCGCTGGCCCGCCCCTCCTCAGTGCAGGCCCATCCCCCAAAGCTGAGGTCCGCTCCCACGATCGGACCTCAGTCGCAGAGACACTCGCATGACACTCAGCTCTGCTGTACTGCCAGCGTGAGCTGAGTGTCATGCTAGGGGATCGCAGTAATCCCCGTGTGGCCCCAGTCTAAAAGTCCGAATCCGTGCGGTTTTAAACTTATCCGAGTGCCGAGCCCGATTCCGGGTGTTGATCCAGATTTAGCATCTCGGGAAATAAAAAAGAAAAGAAGAAATTATAAAGAAAATAAGAATGAAGCAAGCGCTTTGTACTTACCAAGGCTCTGTCGTGGCTGTAACTGCTCCTGAGGCCAACCATTCACTTCCGGGGCAGCTTATTAGACTCATAATTATGCACTACTTTCTCCGCCCACCAGCGTCTATGATTGGTTGCAGTCAGATGCACCCCCAGCCTGTGTGACAGCATCTGCCTGCAACCAATCACAGGCGTTGTCTGTGGGTCTATGTCGTAAAGTAAAAATAAATAAAATATTTGGCTTAGAGCTTTCCTATATTATGATACCCAGCACAGATAAAGCATACGTCACTCAGGTTAGTTGCGGTCACAGAATCCAACTGGCACTTTTATGGCATATACCATGTTTCTCCGAAAATAAGACACTGGCTTTTTTTTTTTTTGCCCTAAAAAGTGCACTAGGGCTTATTTTCAGGTATAGCTTATGTCGCGGGCGGCGGGGCGCTGTGCTTACTAATGCTCGGGTCCGGCGCTGCTACTGCTGCTCGGTGGCTCGAATCCAGGGACTCGAGCGGCGCTCCTCGCCCGTGAGTTAAAAGGGGGTGGTTTATTTGGGGATTTAGTCCGTGATGCCACCCACGGGTTGTGGTGAAGATGGGCACCACCGCTGCTGGTAACGGGGATCCCGGGAGCGATGGTAGGGGCAGCTGGGATGTTGTTTTCCCCCTCCGTGGGTAGGGGTTGGTGGTCCCGGGGCCCGGTGGTGTGACGGGGAGGCAGGGTTGGTGAGGTGCAGGGTTGCAGGGACAGCGTCGCGCGGTGTCGGATGGCATGGGTGTACTCACTCAGCAAAAAAGGCACAAAGTCTCCGGTGAACCAAACGGCTGGATGGACGGGTCCTGCAGCCGGCTGCAGTGTCTCTCCCCGGACAGGTGATGGTGGCTGTCTCTCCCTGCACCTTTGTGTACTGTGTTGACTCCACTGCAATCTTGCAGCGCTGGGGTCCTGGGTTCAAATCCCACCAAGGACACTATCTGCAAGGAGTTTGTATGTTCTACCCGTGTTTGTGTGGGTTTCCTCTGGGTACTCCGGTTTCCTCCCACACTCCAAAGACACACAGATAGGGACTCTAGATTGTGAGCCCCAATGGGGACAGTGTTGTAAATGTATGTGAAGCGCTGTGGAATTAATAGCGCTATATAAATGAATAAAATTATTATTAATTATTATTATTATTATTATTATTATTATTATTATTATTATTATTATTAATGGCTTCCCAACGGTAGTCCGCTCCCCGGTGTATAGATACCGGAGGAGCCCGTTTTGCCCGCAGGCGCTGGCCCTTGGACTTCTAGCCGGTGGCGGTGGCTGTATGTCCTCACGGTGTGAGCGGTTGCCTTCAATCGGGACTGGGTTGTTAGGGAACCCCGAGGGTTCCTGTCACATTCGGATTTGACTATTGACGGCGGCTCCAAGCCTGGTCGGGGTCCGATGGCCCTGCCTGGGTGTGCTTAGCTTCACTCCATTCCCCGGTCCAGTACCGGTGGGCCGCCACCGCCCAGCCCCGGTCCTTACGGCTCTGCGGAGTTCTACCAACTCCTGCAGACGGCCACCACCGTCTGCCAACCTTGCTGTCAGTGCCTGGGCTCCGACCCAGACACCTCAAGTGTTTACTCCTCTCTCTTTCACCTCCAAGACTCATCTGTCACTTTTCCCGCCTCCAGGTCTGTGAACTCCTCGGTGGGTGGGGCCAACCGCCTGGCTCCGCCCCACCTGGTGTGGACATCAGACCCTGGAGGGAGGCAACAAGGGTTTTTGTCTGACTGTTGTTACTGTCTAGGGTGGGGGGGTGGGGGGTGTTGGTATGTCTGTGACTACCTGGCTAGTCCAGGGCGTCACAATTACAAACACATTCACACCTTATCTCAATGCAGTCAGTGTTACGGTAGGAGAGGGTGTATTCTGACAGCCCTGTGAAATGAGATCTGGAAGCTCTGCTGTAATTCTTCACAGTAGTTCCAGACTTAGTATCATTACGAAGACTTCCAGATCTCAACGCACAGTGCTATCAACTTTTACCCACCCCACACTAACTGCTGTGAGATGAGATCTGAAAACGTTTGTAATGATACATAACTTGGATCTGCTGTATCTCTACACAGCAGCTGCATTGATCAGTGAAGAGAGGAAGGCATGACGTTTTTTTTGGTCTGTTTGCTGCTGTCTGCTTATGATTGGTCAACCTAATGTAGAGGAAGAAGTACACACATAATCAGAGGAGAATCTCAGGTTATGCCTCCCTTGGACGTCGCATAAGTTATAACCTAAACTAAGCTAATAGCTGTGCAAAGGAGAAAAGATTTAAAAAAAACTGCAACAACATTTTACTCAGCTCTGCAGCCAATATTAAATGATATGGTCAGTTTAACATGTTCAGTCTGGTTAAAGTTGTTACGCTCGCCTGGGAGGCGAGTGGGAGTGGACCCAAAGGACCATAGGGGTAAACCGGGCTTACCCTGATGTGACAAGGACTTAACTAAGCGCCTACCAGGTATTCTTCAAAGCCTCAGAGTTGAGTATGGGCTTGGCTGTCGATAGATGCCAGATGCCACTCACAGGGCAGTGTCCCAGGGTAGGGGGACACAGGGAGATACTCAGCCAGGTATAGTCTCTGGTGCAGACCGGTGAAGCCGGGAGAGCTGTTGCAGTCTGGCCCGCTGGTACAAGCAGGTACGGAGGGTTTAGCAGATACTGACAGGTATGGAAAGACAAGCACAGGTACAGGTAACGGACATGGGACCTGACAACTAGTTAGCAAGCAGACGGTAAGCTAAGTAAACTTGACACATTGCTCAGGCACCTCCCCTGGGGGAGGATGCCTTAGCTACATAGTGCCTCTCAGCCATAGGCTGATGTGCTGGTCCTTTAAGAGCAGGGAAGGTGCGCACAGGCCCAAGGAGCAGGAGGCAGCAGGAGGGCACGTGGACGGCTGCGGAGAGGCGGGGGAGCAAGCAGTCCGTCTGCGGCGGTGAGTATATCGGTGTCCCTGCAGTGCTACAAAAGGTTCTCGTGAAAGACGTAAGGGCCCTTTACTTTGTGGGTTTTTTTACATATTAATACGGATCTTAGACAAATACTCTGAGGAAGCACATATATAATAATATATCATTTCCTACCATCTCCGCATGTACTAAAGGAATTCATCCACCATTATTCTTATATTAAGTATGATAAGGAATTGCTATTTGAGCAATCTCCATATTATGTGTGTAAAATCAAACATGACTCAGCATAGAAAACAAGGAAAAGCTAAATGTGGACCAGTAATCTCTGATCACGCAGAGCAAGGCAGGGCATATTAATCTCTGCTGCCGCCACATCCAGTACAATCACCTATTAGAGAAATTGAAATGATCTATATACCTGTGGGAAACAGCTGACACTACAACTCCCAGCAGGCAAAAAGAAATCATTATTACTGTGCACATTTGCCTTTTGATTGCTATGTACTGTACATAGGAGATATGTTCCTATAAAGGCTCCAACAATCCCTCTTAAGCCAGCTTTACACCTTACAATTAGGTGTGCGATCTCGTATGCGATGTGACACGCCCAGGTCGCATATGCGATTGAATGAGATTGCATGTAGATCGTTCATTTGCTGTCACACGTGCGTTAGTAGTCTATGTTAAATTGATCAATTTTGTGTCGATCCTTTAGATCATGTGTTCTGTGACGTATGCATTGGGCACCTTTTTTTTTTTTTATTTATTGACTTGCCAAGCGTGTGTAATGTGTAGGGATGCGTTTTTACTATGTAATCTGCCATTCAGCTCTGCTACATGGCCGCTAACAGCAGCCACAGACAGCCATGTAGCAGAGCTGAATGGCAGATGACAGCAGACACAGACAGAGCCGCACTGTCAGAATAAACTCGGGTTAACTTCACCCGACTTCATTGTCATGCTGCGGCTCTGTCTGTGTCGCGTCCTGATTAGCGGTCACCTGTGAAGGACTCACCGGTGACCGCTAAACTCCTGAGTAACTGAATTGAGCAGCCCTCTCTCATATACTCACCGATCCCCGATCCCCGGCGCTGCACGGCGTTCACACTGCTCCGGCGGCTTTTACTGTTTTGAAAAAGCCGGCCGCCCATTAAACAATCTCGTATTCCCTGCTTACCCCGCCCACCAGCGCCTATGATTGGTTACAGTGAGACACGCCCCCCACGCTGAGTGACAGGTGTCACACTGCACCCAATCACAGCAGCCGGTGGGCGTGTCTATACTGTGCAGTGAAAAAAATAATTAAATAATTAAAAAAAACGGCGTGCGGTCCCCCCCTAATTTTAAAACCAGCCAGATAAAGCCATACGGCTGAAGGCTGGTATTCTCAGGATGGGGAGCTCCACGGTATGGGGAGCCCCCCAGCCTAACAATATCAGCCAACAGCCGCCCAGAATTGCCGCATGCATTAGATGCGACAGTTTTGGGACTGTACCCGGCTCTTCCCGATTTGCCCTGGTGCGTTGGCAAATCGGGGTAATAAGGAGTTATTGGCAGCCCATAGCTGCCAATAAGTCCTAGATTAATCATGTCAGGCGTCTATGAGACACCCTCCATGATTAATCTGTAAGTTACAGTAAATAAACACACACACACACCGAACAATCTTTTATTAGAAAAAAAAACACAAACATATACCCTGGTTAACCACTTTAATCAGCCCCAAAAAGCCCTCCATGTCCGGCGGAAGCCAGAATGCTCCAGCGTCGCTTCCAGCGCTGCTGCATGGAGTTGACAGGAGCTGCAGAAGACACCGCCGCTCCGGTCACCTCCACACAGCTAATGAAGACAGCCGCGCGATCAGCTGATCTGTCACTGAGGTTACCCACTGTCACTGGATCCAGCGGTGGATGCAGCGGTGGCCGCGGGTAACCTCAGTGACAGCTCAGCTGATCGCGCTACTCACCGCCGCTCCGGTCAGCTCCAGTCAGCAACTGAGGTGAGTAGCGCGATCAGCTGAGCCGTCACTGAGGTTACCCGCGGCCACCGCTGCATCCACCGCTGGATCCAGTGACAGCGGGTAACCTCAGTGACAGCTCAGCTGATCGCACGGCTGTCTTCAGTTGCTGTGTGGAGGTGACCGGAGCGGCGGTGTCTTCTGCTGCTCCGGTCACCTCCATGCAGCAGCGCTGGAAGCGACGCTGGACCATCCTGGATTACGCCGGACATGGAGGGCTTTTTGGGGCTGATTAAAGTGGTGAACCAGGGTATATGTTTGTGTTTTTTATTCCTAATAAATGATTTTTTTCGGGTGTGTGTGTTTATTTACTGTAATTTACAGATTAATCATGGAAGGTATCTCGGGGAGACGCCTGACATGATTAATCTAGGACTTATTGGCAGCTATGGGCTGCCAATAACTCCTTATTACCCCGATTTGCCAACGCACCAGGGCAAATCGGGAAGAGCCGGGTATGGTCCCAGAACTGTCGCATCTAATGTATGCGGCAATTCTGGGCGGCTGTTGGCTGATATTGTTAGGCTGGGGGGCTCCCCATAACGTGGAGCTCCCCATCCTGAGAATAGCAGCCTTCAGCCGTATGGCTTTATCTGGCTGGTTTTAAAATTGGGGGGGAACCGCACGCCGTTTTTTTTAATTATTTAATTATTTATTTCACTACACAGTATAGACACACCCACCGGCTGCTGTGATTGGGTGCAGTGTGACACCTGTCACTCAGCGTGGGGGGCGTGTCTCACTGTAACCAATCATAGGCGCCGGTGGGCGGGGAAAGCAGGGAATACGAGATTGTTTAATGGGCGGCCGGCTTTTTCAAAACAGTAAAAGCCGCCGGAGCAGTGTGAATGCCGTGCAGCGCCGCGCCGGGGATTGGGGATCGGTGAGTATGAGAGAGGGGGTAAGAGGGATAGACTGACATGGACAGAGAGAGAGGGACAGAGATAGTGACCGACTGACAGAGATTAGTGAATGACAGACATTGTGAGGCGCTTCAGAACGCAGCTTTTCAGCTGCGCTCTGAAGCAGACCTTTTTTAAGCTGCGGTGCAGAGCGCACACCTGCGCACATAGCCTCAGACATCACAATCGTATGAGGGATGTCACACGTTACAATTGACTAGTTTCGTACTACCAAACGTCCAATGTATGAGGAATAAACGACGTGTATGCGATCACCGTATTTGCGTTCAATATCGATCGCACGTAGGTTTCACACGCAAATACGTCACGAACGATGCCGGATGTGCGTCACTTACAACTTGACCCCGACGACGGATTGAAAGATCTATTGAAGTGTGTAAAGCAGGCTTTAGATTGGTAAAGATGGTTAAGCTGCTGTCCCGTAGACCTTGAAATGCTTCTCTCCTAGGACAGGGGTCTCTAACCAGACGTCTGCAGGGCCCTGATGGGGCAGTAGTGCTCAATGGGGTACTCACAGGACATTGATTCTTGTTATATGAGAACGTATGGGGCACTATTACTCTATAAGGGAAACTCGGAGCAATTTTACAATATAAGGAGGCACTCAAGGGTCATTATAATGTTATAAATGACACTTATGCCATTACTACTTTATAGGGGGGAAATCTGGGCATTACTATTTTATGGGGTGGAAAATCAGGGCATTGCTATTTTATGGGGTGGAAAACTAGGGCATTGCTATTTTATAGGGGGGAATCAGGGCATTACTATTTTATAGGGGGGAATCAGGGCATTACTATTTTATAGAGGGGAATCAAAGCATTATTATTTTATAGGGGGGGAATCAGGGCATTACTATTTTATAGGGGGGAATCAGGGCATTACTATTTTATAGGGGGGAATCAGGGCATTACTATTTTATAGGGGGGAATCAGGGCATTACTATTTTCTTAGGGGACACTTATGCCATTGTGTCGCCCTGGGCAAGCCAGGGGACACAGGTCACACACCACCACACCCTACATCCCAGGTAGGAACACCAAAGCTAACCAAAAATCCTTGTTGCCTTCCTCCAGAGACTGATGATTCACACCAGGGGGTGGGCCAGGCGGTTGGCTCCGCCCACCGAGGAGTTCACAGCTCTGGAGGCGGGAAGAACCAGGCAGTTCAGCTCAGGGAGTGAAGGAGTAAACAGCTAAGATGAGCTAAGTAAGTGAAAGTAGAAGGAAGTAAAGTGGTAAAGGAGGAAAGCAAGAGTGGTGACAGAGAGAAAGCCTGAAGTAGTCCAGCTGTGTGCAGGACAGGTCAGCAAGGTCAGCAGCGGCGGTGACTGTCTGGAGGGGGACCGTTTGGAAGTTCCTGGAAGGACCCCGTAGGCTGTGTGCCCGGCGGTCTGGAGCAGTGTTCCGAAGGACAGTCAGCACCAGGGCAGGGGCCTCTCGGACCCCGGCAAGGCTTGGAGTCGCCATAATTTGCCGAATCCGTCAGTGAAGGGGACGTAGATCCCCCAACAACCAAGTCCCGATTGAAGGCAACAGCCCAGCCAGTGTAAAGGAGACACCGCCACCGCCAAGGCACCAGTTTCTTAGGGCCAGCGCCTGCGGGCAAAGAGTAGAGCTCCTCCGGTCCAGCTTGAAGCCGGGGAGCGGGTTACCGGTGGGGACCCATCGCAACCAACAAGTACACAAAGGTGCTAGGAAAAGGGACATCACCGTCACCTACCGGGAGAGCAAGTGCAGCCGTCCGTGGGACCGTCTTACCAGCCGTTTGGTTTACCATAAAAACTGTGTCAACGTCTCAGGCTGAGTGAGTACCACAGTGATGAAAGGCACAGCGCTGCCCCCGCGTCCCTGCGCCCACCAGGCCCAGCACCTCCCAAACCAACACCGGGCCCCGGGATCACCAACCCCTACCCACGGAGGGGCAACACAACACGTGGCTGCTCCGCATCACCATCCCCGGGACCCCCGTATTGAGCAGCGGTGGTGAAATCACCACAACCGTGGGTGGCGTCACGGACAATAACCAATTCCCACACCCAACCAACCCCTTTCACTCACGGGCGAGGAGTGCCTCTCGAGAACCCCCGGGATCCGGCCTACAGCTCGAGCCACCACTGAGCAGCGGCCGCCGGACCCGAGCAGAAGGGGGTGAGCGTAGTGTGCTAACACCCTCCTCCCTGCCCGCGACAACTTGGCGTCACGAACAGGATCTTACCGCTCTGCCGTCTGGTAGAGGTGCGCCTTGTTACCGCCGGAGGTGTCCGGCAGAAAAATTTCAGAAGCCGCCATCTTTGGCGCGAAAAGTTCCCGCTCGAGCGTCTTCTCGAGTAGCAGAGGCGCGAAGGCCGAAACCCCGCCCCGAGAGAGGAGGGGCCGGAAAGAGCTAAGGGGGACAGAAACAAGATGTCTGCGCCCGACGGAGCCGCTGGAGGAGCGGTGGTCGCAGCCGCAGCGGCACCCGCGGATGGGAATGGGCCTGCCCAGGTCCCGGCCGTACCGGCGGGAGGTGCCGCGGCCCCCGCGCTTGCTCAGGTCATGCCGTTTTCCTTGCCCTATGCGCCCGGAGCTGCCTGGCTACCGCAGTATGACGGGAAACCGGATGCCCTACAGGCCTTCCGGAAAAAGCTTAACCCGTTGCTAGAGCTGTACCCCCTGACTGATAAGCAACGTGCAGCGATAGTGCTAGGCCAGTTAACCGGTGCGGCGGAGCAGGAAGCGGAGACCTGGGCCGAGGGGGACCGGCTCTCTGTAGCCACCATCTTTGAGAAGCTACAGACTGCCTTCGAGACCCGGACTGAAGCTGAGCTGAGGATGCAGTTTTACCAGTGCCGGCAACGAGCTGGGGATAGCATTCGGGACTATGCTCTACGTCTGCAGACCGCCCTCCGCACGCTGAAGCGGGTGAACCCTATTAATGAGGCGGATAGCAACAAGATGTTAGTGGAGCAATTTGTGCAGGGGATGAGGTCCCCTGAGGATCGTAAACAACTCCGGCTGTGGGCCCTGGAACACCCTGATGTGGACTTTGCTGTGTTAAAGGAGCGGGCCATTAAAGCACTACAGCCCCCAGCTGCCGAAGTCCTGGAACCCGCCCCGTGGCCCGTCGAGACAGCTCCCGTTGTGGCGGCCTCAGCCAAACCAACCTCTCCAATACCTGCAGCCCCGAGCAGCACAGTGGAAGAACTGGCAGCCCAGGTCCGTCGCATGGACGGAGACCTGGCCAAAATCCTTGCTGCATTACAACCTCTGACCAGATCTCAGCCTCCAGCACAGATACAGCTTGCTGACAGTCCCGAGGATGTTCCCTGGATGCAGCAGAAAAGTGCTAACAACCCGCGGAGCAGACCTCCAATCTGCTACAAGTGCCGTAAGCCGGGTCATTACTTCCGACGGTGCCCGTTAAACGAGCAACCCCTGGGGCCCCGGGCCAATCCTCAGGAGTAGAACATCGTGGCCCCCCGGACTGGCGAGACCGATATATCGGGGCCCGCCCCATCATCCCCGTGGCTGTGGACGGCATACCAGTGATGGCTCTCTTGGACACTGGATCACAGGTAACTACCATACCGTACACGTTGTACCAGCGGTATTGGGCCATAGACGAGCTGGCGCCCCCAGACAATAGTATAACGTTGATTGCCGCTAATGGACTTCCATTGACCCAGGTGGGGTACAAACAAGTGGCTATGACAGTGGGGCAAGCTGAACTGCAACACCAGGGTATGATTGTGATCATGAATGAACCCAGTGATCATAACCCGAAAATAGTGCTGGGAACCAATGTGATGGAACACTGTATGGCTGATGTGTTGACCCTATTGCAACAGCTAGCCGCCACAGCGGCAGGGAGCCGGCAGAGGGCTGTGCAGCGTGAGATCCGAGCCCTGATGTACCGCCAGCATGTAAGCTCAACAGGAGCGGAGATTGGTGGAGTGAGAGTGATGGATGTTGCTCCATTGACTGTGCCCCCTAGGTGTGAGATGATGATCTGGTGTAGGGCAGCAGTAGGGCCTCAGGGGCGTGACTACCCTGCGATGATGGAGCCCATGCCTTCCGAGCACTGGCCCACTGTAATGGCCGCCCGAGGGGTGGTGGATGTGAAGAAAGGGAGGGTGCCTGTGAGA
The DNA here is from genome assembly GCF_048569485.1 of Anomaloglossus baeobatrachus. Classification (NCBI taxonomy): domain Eukaryota; kingdom Metazoa; phylum Chordata; class Amphibia; order Anura; family Aromobatidae; genus Anomaloglossus; species Anomaloglossus baeobatrachus. Next base: position 618,608,744 of record NC_134355.1, read on the forward strand.
GTGCTGAACTGTGGAGAGGAGGAAGTCAGGCTTCCCCGGTATGCCACCATTGCCAAGCTGCTCACCCTGGACCCTCACACTATCCATGAAGCCAGTCCATCCACACTCCCACCTACCACCAGCACTTCCCCACCCCAGGGGGAAACAAAGGAGTGGCATCAACAGCTACATGTAGGCACTGATGATACCCCTACACATCACAGGGCAGGGGTATACAGGGTGGTGCAGGAGTACGAACAGGTTTTCAGTAAGCACCCCCTAGACTTTGGGCAGATTAAGGGGGTCCAACACCACATTCCCACCGGTGAACATCCCCCTATCAAAGAGAGGTATAGACCTATTCCCCCTGCACATTACCAGTGTGCCAAAGATATGTTGAGGAATATGAAGGAGGCAGGGGTTATTCGGGACAGCTGTAGTCCCTGGGCCGCTCCGTTGGTACTGGTCAAGAAGAAGGATGGTACCATGCGGATGTGTGTGGACTACCGGAAGATCAACCAGATAACCCATAAAGATGCCTATCCATTACCTCGTATTGAAGAGTCTTTGGCTGCACTGAGAACTGCAAACTACTTCTCGACCCTTGACCTCACCAGCGGATACTGGCAAGTGGCCGTGGCCCCAGAGGACCGGGAGAAGACCGCCTTCACCACCCCGATGGGGCTCTGCGAATTCAATAGCATGCCGTTTGGGCTGTGCAATGCCCCCGGAACCTTCCAACGGCTGATGGAGTGCTGTCTGGGACATTTAAACTTCGAGACCATCCTGTTGTACTTGGATGATGTGATTGTTTATTCCCAGACGTATGAGGCCCATCTGGAGCACCTGGCCGAGGTGTTCGCGTCCCTTGCCAAGTACGGGATGAAATTGAAGCCCTCTAAATGCCACCTGCTGAAACCCAGGGTGCAGTATCTAGGGCATGTGGTGAGTGCGGATGGTGTCGCCCCCGACCCTGAGAAGATTACTGCCATCCAGAGCTGGCCGAGACCAACTACAGTAAGGGAAGTAAGGCAGTTTCTGGGTCTGGTGGGGTACTATCGGCGCTTTATAAAGGGGTACACGAAGATGGCTGCCCCCATGCTAGACCTCCTCGTGGGACAGACCAAAGGTGGTAGACCCATTGGAGCCCCACTGTCGTGGGAGAACAAGCATGAGGAGTCCTTTTGCCAGTTGAAGGCGGCCTTGACCGGAGAAGAGGTCCTGGCGTACCCTGATTATGGGCGCCCGTTCATCCTCCACACGGACGCCAGTAACGTGGGGCTAGGAGCGGTCCTATCCCAGGTCCAGGACGGAAAGGAGAAGGTGATTGCCTACGCTAGCCGAAAACTCCGGCCGACCGAAAGGAACCCTGAGAACTACAGCTCCTTCAAGCTCAAGCTATTGGCGTTGGTGTGGGCTATCACGGAGCGGTTCCGCCACTACTTGGCGGCAGCAACATTCACCGCGTTTACGGACAACAATCCGCTGACTCACCTGAATACGGCCAAGTTGGGTGCACTGGAGCAGCGGTGGGTAGCCCGGCTAGCCAACTATGATTTCACCATAAAGTACCGAGCCGGTCGTGTCAACATAAACGCTGATGCACTCTCCCGAATGCCCCATTTGTCAGAAGAGGGGTGCGAGGATGACGACCTCGAGGAGATCGAGTTGCCTGCGTTTCACCAGCCGCCTACTGAGAGGGTACAAGTACATCAGCAACGAGTGGATCTGGACCCACGGCCCAGTCAAGAGTGGCAGGAAGCTCAGGACCAAGCGCCGGCTGTTCGCCTTGTCAAGACCCTGGTGGAACAAGGTGCTACGGGAATAGACCCTGCCGCTCCGGCCGAAGCCCAACGCTTGTGGAAAGAACGGAAACGGCTTTACCTACACCAAGGGAGGCTGTACCGTGAGCTGATCAACCCGAAGACCCATGAGAAAATATGCCAGTTGGTCATTCCTCAAGCTGACGTCGCTACTGTCCTGCGGGCATACCATGATGGTGCTGGCCACTTCGGGTGGAAGAAGCTGGAGATGCTGTTGAGGGAGCGGTTCTATTGGAGTGGGATGCGTGAATCGGTGGAAGCCTGGTGCCGAGAGTGCGGTCCTTGTACGCTGAGGAGGAAGGACGAGACTAGCCAGAGGGCACCCTTACATCCAATAGTCACCCATCAGCCGCTGGAGTTGGTCGCACTAGACCATGTCAAGCTCCCCCCTAGCCGAAGTGGGTACACCTACGCATTGACCATTGTAGACCACTACTCAAGATTTATGGTGGTAGTCCCCGTTAAGGACCTGACTGGTCGAACTGCTGCTCGAGCGTTCCAGGCTTATTTTTGCCGACCCCATGGGTACCCCGAAAAGTTGCTGACTGACTAAGGCCCGGCCTTTGAAGCAGAAGTGTTCCACGAATTCTGCCAGTTGTACGGCTGCAAGAAGATCCGGACCACTCCGTACCACGCCCAAACCAACGGCATGTGCGAGAAAATGAATCACTTGGTCCTGGGGCTCCTCAAGACGCTACCGCTGGAAGAACGGAACCTGTGGCCGGAAAAGTTACCCGACTTGGTCGACATGTACAATAATATCCCGTCTAGCTCGACGAAGTGCACCCCAGCGTATCTGATGAGGGCTCGGCCTGGCCGCCTGCCGGTGGATCTGGAGATGGGATTGGAGGCCCCAGAAGCACTCCCTTCGACGGCGGAGTGGGAAAGTCGGAGGAGAGCACAATACCGGCAAATCCAGGAGTATGTGGAGAAAAACCTCAGTCGAAGTCGAGAACAGCAGGAGCACCGGTTTAATCAGAAGGCGTCCGCAGGTCCTTTCCAGCCAGGAGATGTAGTGCTGAAACGGAAGAGGAAGGCCCACAAGCTGGATGATCAGTGGGAGCAAGTCCCTTACGTCATACAACCCACGGAATGGGAAGATGGGAAGGCCTACCAGATCAGTCGTGACCAAGGGGGCACCCTGGCCACAGTTTCCCGGGACCATCTAAAAAGGTGCCCCCCAGCGTTGAAGGCAGAGGCTGAAGTACCGGTTCCTCCACCAGCGGAGAAGGCAGCAGAGGTAATCCACACTGTAATGGGTGACTTCCCAGCAAACTGGCCCACACAGAACGGCGCGGTGATTCTTCCAGTGATACTGTTCCCACAACCCGTGGATGAAGAAGTAGTGGAAGCGGTCAACCGTGAGCCAGAACCAGTGCCAGTGCCCAGGGATGAACCTGTACCCAGCTCCCCTACACCTCCGCCTGCTCCACACTATAGCAGGGAGGAGGAACCGATTGTTTCCTCTACCCCACTGTCTAGCACCACTGACACCGGGCCCCGAAGGTCCACCCGTTCCAACCTAGGTAGACCCCCACTTAGGTACAGGGAGACCGTTCTGTGAATAAAAGGGGTCAGAGAATGTACAGAGTGGTTGTTTGTTGTTTAAAGGTTTGAAAGAATGATAAGGAAATGATTACCGAACAGTAACCAGATTATCTTTGTGATTTGCAACCGGCTGGAGCCGGCACCGTTGTCCCCGTGGGGACCGTTTAAAAAGTTTTGCATGGGAACTATCCATGGACAAGCCCGTGAACTTGCAGGGCACCACAAACGTTAGTGGCTTGTAAATATGTTGGTTACCGTTACCGTTTTCCGCAATGCCGCCTCCGGAGAGGCAGGTTGGAGGGAGGGCCCTCAGCAGAGCAGGCTGGGGCCCAGCCACCAAAGGAACCGGTGGCTACCCTCTGGAGGGAAGGACAGATCCCGCTCGGGTAACTTGTGCTGGACTGTGGGTCAAGGGGTGCTGCCTGGGCTTTAGGGGCAGCATCAGGGCCAGGTTGCTTGGGTGGGAGAGAGCGGAAACCGTAACCGTAAACAGTTATGCAACGTTTAAGAGATGTGCCTCCCGTCTTGGGAAGAGTTATTAAAAATGTAAATATGTTATATTATTATTATGTAATCTTTTTCAGAAAAATAAAACCGGTGTTGGACGGCAGCCCACGGACGGTCTGCATTTTGCTAAGGGGGAATGTGTCGCCCTGGGCAAGCCAGGGGACACAGGTCACACACCACCACACCCTACATCCCAGGTAGGAACACCAAAGCTAACCAAAAATCCTTGTTGCCTTCCTCCAGAGACTGATGATTCACACCAGGGGGTGGGCCAGGCGGTTGGCTCCGCCCACCGAGGAGTTCACAGCTCTGGAGGCGGGAAGAACCAGGCAGTTCAGCTCAGGGAGTGAAGGAGTAAACAGCTAAGATGAGCTAAGTAAGTGAAAGTAGAAGGAAGTAAAGTGGTAAAGGAGGAAAGCAAGAGTGGTGACAGAGAGAAAGCCTGAAGTAGTCCAGCTGTGTGTAGGACAGGTCAGCAAGGTCAGCAGCGGCGGTGACTGTCTGGAGGGGGACCGTTTGGAAGTTCCTGGAAGGACCCCATAGGCTGTGTGCCCGGCGGTCTGGAGCAGTGTTCCGAAGGACAGTCAGCACCAGGGCAGGGGCCTCTCGGACCCCGGCAAGGCTTGGAGTCGCCATAATTTGCCGAATCCGTCAGTGAAGGGGACGTAGATCCCCCAACAACCAAGTCCCGATTGAAGGCAACAGCCCAGCCAGTGTAAAGGAGACACCGCCACCGCCAAGGCACCAGTTTCTTAGGGCCAGCGCCTGCGGGCAAAGAGTAGAGCTCCTCCGGTCCAGCTTGAAGCCGGGGAGCGGGTTACCGGTGGGGACCCATCGCAACCAACAAGTACACAAAGGTGCTAGGAAAAGGGACATCACCGTCACCTACCGGGAGAGCAAGTGCAGCCGTCCGTGGGACCGTCTTACCAGCCGTTTGGTTTACCGTAAAAACTGTGTCAACGTCTCAAGCTGAGTGAGTACCACAGTGCCGAAAGGCACAGCGCTGCCCCCGCGTCCCTGCGCCCACCAGGCCCAGCACCTCCCAAACCAACACCGGGCCCCGGGATCACCAACCCCTACCCACGGAGGGGCAACACAACACCTGGCTGCTCCGCATCACCATCCCCGGGACCCCCGTATTGAGCAGCGGTGGTGAAATCACCACAACCGTGGGTGGCGTCACGGACAATAACCAATTCCCACACCCAACCAACCCCTTTCGCTCACGGGCGAGGAGTGCCGCTCGAGAACCCCCGGGATCCGGCCTACAGCTCGAGCCACCACTGAGCAGCGGCCGCCGGACCCGAGCAAAATGGGGTGAGCGTAGTGTGCTGACACCCTCCTCCCCGCCCGCGACACCATAGAAGTACTTTGTAATGGGGCACTAAGGCTATTACTACTTTATAGGGTGGAAAACTGAGCATTACTATTTTATAGGGGGGAATAAGGGCATTACTATTTTATAAGGGGGAATAAGGGCATTACTATTGTATAGGGGGGAAATCAGGGCATTACTATTTTATAGGGGGGGAATCAGTGCATTACTATTTTATAGGGGGGAATCAGGGAATTACTATTTTATAGGGGGAATCAGGGTATTACTATTTTATAGGGGGGAATCAGGGAATTACTATTTTATAGGGGGGAATCAGGGTATTACTATTTTATAGCGGGGAATCAGGGAATTACTATTTTATAGGGGGGAATCAGGGAATTACTATTTTATAGGGGGGAATCAGGGAATTACTATTTTATAGGGGGGAATCAGGGTATTACTATTTTATAGGGGGGAATCAGGGAATTACTATTTTATAGGGGGGAATCAGGGAATTACTATTTTATAGGGGGGAATCAGGGTATTACTATTTTATAGGGGGGAATCAGGGTATTACTATTTTATAGGGGGGAATCAGGGTATTACTATTTTATAGGGGGAATCAGGGAATTACTATTTTATAGGGGGGAATCAGGGAATTACTATTTTATAGGGGGGAATCAGGGTATTACTATTTTATAGGGGGGAATCAGGGTATTACTATTTTATAGGGGGGAATCAGGGCATTACTATTTTATAGGGGGGAATCAGGGTATTACTATTTTATAGGGGGAATCAGGGAATTACTATTTTATAGGGGGGAATCAGGGAATTACTATTTTATAGGGGGGAATCAGGGTATTACTATTTTATAGGGGGGAATCAGGGTATTACTATTTTATAGGGGGGAATCAGGGCATTACTATTTTATAGGGGGGAATCAGGGCATTACTATTTTAAAGGTGGGAATCAGGGCATTACTATTTTATAGGGGGGAATCAGGGCATTACTATTTTAAAGGTGGGAATCAGGGCATTACTATTTTATGGGGTGGAAAATCAGGGCATCACTATTTTATAGGGGGGAATAAGGGCATTACTATTTTATGGGGTGGAAAATCAGGGCATTACTATTTTATAGGGGGGAATCAGGGCATTACTATTTTATAGGGGGGAATCAGGGCATTACTATTTTATAGGGGGTAAAATCAGGGCATTAACATATTATTACGGCACACTTGTGCCATAAAAATAGTATTTAAGGGAGCACTCAGGCCATTATTATATTAGAATGGAGCAGCATTTTGGGCATTACTATTGTAAAAGGACCCGTATGACATTGTTATTTTATAAGGGGTCACCTGGGAGTTAGAACCTTCAAAGGAGAACACATTGGGCTTCAAAGAGTTCTTTGCATAATATGTGGCTGGTAACCATCTCTCAGAGCTGAATATGGCTCTTGAGATAAAACCGGTTAGGGACCCCTGTTGTGGAGGTACCAAGGATCAGAAATGTTGAAATTGGTATTTTACAGAGAACTGGGGCCCCAAACACATTAGATTATTGGGAGATTACAGACGTAGTTGGGGATGGAGGGTGACTGGCAGTGTTTTGCCCAAGATGCTCGGTGCCAGAAAGGAGCCAACAAGCCACTCTGTCTACATCTATGTACAGTTAGGTCCAGAAATATTTGGACAGTGACACAAGTTTTGTTATTTTAGCTGTTTACAAAAACATGTTCAGAAATACAATTATATATATAATATGGGCTGAAAGTGCACACTCCCAGCTGCAATATGAGAGTTTTCACATCCAAATCGGAGAAAGGGTTTAGGAATCATAGCTCTGTAATGCATAACCTCCTCTTTTTCAAGGGACCAAAAGTAATTGGACAAGGGACTCTAAGGGCTGCAATTAACTCTGAAGGCGTCTCCCTCGTTAACCTGTAATCAATGAAGTAGTTAAAAGGTCTGGGGTTGATTACAGGTGTGTGGTTTTGCATTTGGAAGCTGTTGCTGTGACCAGACAACATGCGGTCTAAGGAACTCTCAATTGAGTTGAAGCAGAACATCCTGAGGCTGAAAAAAAAGAAAAAATCCATCAGAGAGATAGCAGACATGCTTGGAGTAGCAAAATCAACAGTCGGGTACATTCTGAGAAAAAAGGAATTGACTGGTGAGCTTGGGAACTCAAAAAGGCCTGGGCGTCCACGGATGACAACAGTGGTGGATGATCGCCGCATACTTTCTTTGGTGAAGAAGAACCCGTTCACAACATCAACTGAAGTCCAGAACACTCTCAGTGAAGTAGGTGTATCTGTCTCTAAGTCAACAGTAAAGAGAAGACTCCATGAAAGTAAATACAAAGGGTTCACATCTAGATGCAAACCATTCATCAATTCCAAAAATAGACAGGCCAGAGTTAATTTTGCTGAAAAACACCTCATGAAGCCAGCTCAGTTCTGGAAAAGTATTCTATGGACAGATGAGACAAAGATCAACCTGTACCAGAATGATGGGAAGAAAAAAGTGTGGAGAAGAAAGGGAACGGCACATGATCCAAGGCACACCACATCCTCTGTAAAACATGGTGGAGGCAACGTGATGGCATGGGCATGCATGGCTTTCAATGGCACTGGGTCACTTGTGTTTATTGATGACATAACAGCAGACAAGAGTAGCCGGATGAATTCTGAAGTGTACCGGGATATACTTTCAGCCCAGATTCAGCCAAATGCCGCAAAGTTGATCGGACGGCGCTTCATAGTACAGATGGAATATGACCCCAAGCATACAGCCAAAGCTACCCAGGAGTTCATGAGTGCAAAAAAGTGCAACATTCTGCAATGGCCAAGTCAATCACCAGATCTTAACCCAATTGAGCATGCATTTCACTTGCTCAAATCCAGACTTAAGACGGAAAGACCCACAAACAAACAAGACCTGAAGGCTGCGGCTCTAAAGGCCTGGCAAAGCATTAAGAAGGAGGAAACCCAGCGTTTGGTGATGTCCATGTCCAGACTTAAGGCAGTGATTGTCTCCAAAGGATTCGCAACAAAATATTGAAAATAAAAATTTTTTTTGGGGTTTGGTTTATTTGTCCAATTACTTTTGACCTCCTAAAATGTGGAGTGTTTGTAAAGAAATGTGTACAATTCCTACAATTTCTATCAGATATTTTTGTTCAAACCTTCAAATTAAACGTTACAATCTGCACTTGAATTCTGTTGTAGAGGTTTCATTTCAAATCCAATGGGGTGGCATGCAGAGCCCAACTCGCGAAAATTGTGGCACTGTCCAAATATTTCTGGACCTAACTGTATATGGCCAGCACCTCTTCACGACACATGACGTACTGGGCACGTCATGGATCGTGTATAGTGTTGAGCGGACCCGGATCTGAAATATCCGGATCCGCATGGTTCGAGGTTCCGATCCGGGATCCGGGGTGCACGATCCGGATCCGTTTTTTTTTTTTTCTCTCTCTCTCTCTCTCTCTCCATCTCTCTCTCTCTCTCCTTCTCTCTCCTTCTCTCTCCTTCTCTCTCCTTTTCTCTCGTCCCGGATCCGACTCCCCATTTATTTACATAGCCGCGGATTCCGGATCGGATCCGGACTTCGGCGGAAACCTGATCCGGATCCGTCGGACCCGTATTATAGCCGATCCGCTCAACTCTAATCGTGTGAGGTTAAGACACTGTGTCTTGGGAGTGTTATGTGGTTGGCAGTGCTGTAAGGGCACAACTGGGGCTGGTGCTATGTATGGGCACATATCACTGTAGTATGGGAACTGCACTGGCACCAAAACCTATGGGTACTACTGTGTTACCGATTGGCCAGTTCTTTGTGGCTCTTGCAAAAAAAGTTTTTGTAAAGTTGTGTCTTTGTTAGGGAGGGGAGCTCAACATTGTAGTATTACCCCAGGAGAAGAAATTTATATTGTCCTGACATAGGAGCTGTGTACCATTGGATATTATGCTTTTTTGGGTACAGTTTATAGGCGTTTCTTGTAACTTCATATATATATATATCCAGAATTCATTATGTCTCGATAAATGTCCAGATCCTGTGACCACGGGCCTTTATATTGTCACAGAACTCCACAGCAACTGCTAATATTCTTATCATTTACAATAGAGGAGAAATCATCTCCTAATTATTAGTAATACTAATAAGTGAAGGATCTCATTTGTGAAACGGACTATTCTAAGAAGTAAATAGGAGAAATGGTGCCCCCTGCTGGACAGATTGTAAGCAGATAATAATACTGTGCCTGAACTGATCATTCACAATCCCTGTGCAAATTTGCAGACTGAATAGTTTTGCATCGAAAAAATATCTTCCCTCCCCTAAGCCTATATACAATATGTTTCACAGTAGGAGGAAAGCACTTTAAATCCTGGCTCGTAAGGGGTGAATATTTATGCAATTGCCTATAAGTTGTGGGATTTTTGTTTTTGTAAAACATCTGCTGCATTTAGCAGTCTGAGAAAAGGTGAATAGTGCATTTCGGTTCCTTTTTTTCCCTTTAGGATTCATGGAGAGGCTGAAAAAAATGCCTTAAAAAATACATTTTTAAGTGCAGAATCAAAGCTTTTCTGTTAATGAAAAAATGCAATAAAACTGCTGCTTCAATTCTGCTGCAAAAAATGCAACAAACAAAAGGAAAAAACAAACAAATAATATTTATTATAATAATTATTTTATAATAATTATATTATAATGAGAGCAGATTGATAATGCATATTTTGATGTAGGCACCTGCAAAAAATGTGCCACTAAAAGGCAGCTGAAAAGAAACTTAGAATTTACATGTGAACACGACCTTATTCAGATTTTGTTTCTTTTTCTTTACTAAAATCTTAGTCAATATGCTGTTTTTGCACAATAAATTATGAAAAACGTCAAGAGGGTGACTATTCTTTCAAAAGTATAAGTCTGCTTTCACACTTCCATTGTTTTGCATCAGTCACAATCCATCGCCTTGAGGAATTAGGGTATCCTGGATTGGGACTGATGGCCCTGTGATGCATCTGCCGCGTGACGAATCAGTCGTTTACTGACCGACAGGCGGGAGCAACGCTGAATGTAACAGGGTTTTTTTGTGTGCGGCGGATCAGTTTTTTACTGTGAGCATGCGCACAGTAAAAAAACATGATGGACTGTAAATTCAGTTCCAGCGGCCGAAACGATCAGCTGATCGCCCGGCAGCCGCCTTTTGTGAACGATCACCTAATCACCCGGCGGCCGGCTTCACCAGCCGATCAGCTGATCACTCACAAAAGGCGGTCATCGGTAACAGTGAAGAAAACAAAAAACGATCGTTTTTTTGCAGCATTAGTCACATCAGTTGTGCCACTATCTGCAACGCATCCGTTGCATCAGTCACACAACTGATTGTGACTGATGCAAAACAACGCAAGTGTGAAAGCAGCCTAAGATTACGGTATTTTGGAGACATTAAAGTTTTGTTTTCCACATAGATCTCTAGGAGCGCACCGCTCCCCTGCCTCCTTGGTCACTGCTTGCCGGGAGCTGGTGCACACCTGATGATTGACAGTTCAGACCACTGGCATACTGCATATAAAGGCAAATTTACATTTGCAGAATTAGAGGAGCACAAGGATACAACCTGGCTGGATCCAGGGATATGCTGTCACTCGGTGATCAGCTCTAAACTTGCCAGGTGTCATGGTGCTTTTTGACCCTGTTCACACTGCAGAATCTGACAAATCACCAGCCTTAGGCGTACTTTGCACGCTGCGACATCGCTAGTCGATTGTAGCGATGCCGAGCGCGATAGTCCCCGCCCCCGTCGCAGATGCGATATCTTGTGATAGCTGCCGTAGCGAACATTATCGCTACGGTAGCTTCACACGCACTTACCTGCCCTGCGACGTCGCTCTGGCCGGCGACCCGCCTCCTTCCTAAGGGGGCGGGTCGTGCGGCATCACAGCGACGTCACACAGCAGGCGGCCAATAGAAGCGGAGGGGCGGAGATGAGCGGGACATAAACATCCCGCCCACCTCCTTCCTTCCGCATAGCTGGTGGACGCAGGTAGGAGATGTTCCTCGCTCCTGCGGCTTCATACACAGCGATGTGTGCTGCCGCAGGAACAAGGAACAACATCGTACCTGTCGCTGCAGCGAAATTATGGAAATGACCGACACTACACAGATCACCGATTTTCGACGCTTTTGCGATCGTTTATCAGCGCTTCTAAGCTTTACACATTGCAACATCGTTACCGGCGCCGGATGTGCATCTCTTTCGATTTGACCTCGACGAGATTGCAGTAGCGATGTCACAACGTGCAAAGTACCCCTTAGAGTTGCTTAGTTAGAGCTGCTCATCGACCTGTTGTGTGCAAACTAATGACCAGTCTAGGAGGAGTTAATTTCTGCTGCCCTGTGGATTGCTGCTAGGGTCATGGGTTTTTGGAAACCTATCATGGCCGCCTCTGCCCTTTAAATGATGGTGGAATCTTCTCTTCCATGTCGATAATAGCTTTTGCGTTTCCAGTCTACGTGTATGGTGATCCAGCTTCTGGTGAACTGCTGTATGCTACTCTGGTGTGTTGTGGAAATACACTTCTCGTTTGATTATTTCCTCCCTGTTCTTTATTTCCTCCTGAGCACGTTTGTCTATACCTCTGTGAGTGATTGCTGGGAGTTTGAGTTTTATTTTGCCCCCGTCTGTCTTTCTGTGTGGGATTTACCACTCCAGTCATGGCCCTCTCCTGGTTTGGGGGTGAGGGGATATTAGACCTAGGGCTGATCAGGAGTCAAGGCTACGCTGGCAGTCCAGACATCTTCACCTTCAAAAGTACCTCTGGAATAAGGGACAGTTAGGGCTCCCTAGCCTGAGGTCCAGTTTAGGAGCCCCCTATTCCCAGTGACTAAGTTACCATCTTGATATATGCTCAGCTTCAGAGCAGCACTTACAAGCTCCATAGAAAAGAGCTTTCAAGTGTTACCAAGGAGGCCAGCCATCGCTGAAAGACTGCAGAGGTGGCCAGTAATCTAGGCAATGAGAAGAAAAATATAAAGTTAAAAACTTTTGAGAATGGAGAGGACATATAATAACAGGTAAATTGCAAACTTGCTTATTTTAACAAGCACTATAGACTGTTATAGGTACACTATCTGTGAAAAAAAAACAACAGATTGCACTTGAGCATAAAAAACTGACATGTGAATGAGGTCTAATGATGGTATATGCATAATAAAATCTCTGCCACTGGTTCTTGTCAGATCTCTCCTCAGGTGTATTGCTGAGGTCTTAGCTTTTTGATACTTGATACTATAGTTTATCTGATCTAGAAATACACTGTATATGATGCAAATAGCATTAATGACAATGTGATAAATGTTATGAGATGAGCCGTCCCAGCCATTATGTGAGCCATGCGACCAGACCCTTCTAAGAGAAGTGAACAGAAACCTTTTGTGATGTTCTTGGCTTCCTTTTGTCTTCTTTTTAAGTGTCTTTGTTACAATGTGGTTAGGTTGGTTTATTTGCCAACAGTTTATTTTTTTTAATGAGAAAGTCTCAGGTTGTTTCCCAGAGATGAGGACTGTCTACATTTACATAAAAATGTAGTTTTTCTGGCTTTATTGTATGAGAGGGTGTGGTACATGGCCCAAGATTTGGGGATAATACGTAAGGACTCGCACACATCCATGTATAAATACTTATGTGAAAAATGGTACCGGTGTCATCAGTTTTTTTAGATCAGTAGTCATCAGTGTGGTGTCCAGGTGGCCGTTTTTACCATTATTGTTTTTCATGGATGGATAAATAAAGAAATAAAGAAATTACAAAGCTTCTCCTATACTTTACGATTTTAAACATCTACAGAACACGGACCGGACTGTGTACTGATGCCATCCGTGTGCTGCACATGTACTGAGTAGTAGGGCTATGCAACAGCTGTGAATTGGTAGTAGGGCTATAAAACAGCTGTCTTTTTCTAATAGGGCTATAAGAGAGCTGTCGCTGGGTAATAGGGCTATAACACAGCTGTCGTTTTGTAATAGGGTTATAAGAGAGCTGTCCCTGGGTAGTAGGGCTATAAGAAAGCTATCCCTGGGTAGTAGGGCTATAAGAGAGCTATTGCTTGGTAGTAGGGCTATAAGAGAGGTGTCCCTGGGTAATAGGGCTATAAGAGAGCTGTTCCTGGGTAGTAGGGCTATAAGAAAGCTATCCCTGGGTAGTAGGGCTATAAGAGAGCTATTGCTTGGTAGTAGGGCTATAAGAGAGGTGTCCCTGGGTAGTAGGGCTATAAGACTATAAGAGAGCTGTCCCTGGGTAGTAGGGCTATAAGAGAGCTATCCCTGGGTAGTAGGGCCATAAGAGAGCTATCCCTGGATAATAGAGCTATGAGAGCTATCCCTGCATAATACCTAATCCTGGGTAGTAGGGCTATAAGAGAGCTATCCCTGGGTAGAAGGGCTATAAGAGAGCCGTATCTGGGTAGTAGGGCTACAAGAGAGCTATCCCTGCATAATAGGGCTATAAGAGAGCTATCACTTGGTAGTAGGGCTATAGGAGAGCCGTCGCTCGGTAGTAGGGCTATAGGAGAGCAGTCGCTGGGTTGCAGGGCTATAAGAGAGCTCTCCCTGGATAATAGGGTTATAAGAGAGCTGTCGCTTGGTAGTACGGCTATAAGAGAGCTATCGATGGGTAGTAGGGCTATAAGAGTGCTGCTCCTGGTTAGTAGGGCTATAAGAGAGCTATCCATGGGTAGTAGGGCTATAACAGAGCTACCCCTGGATAATAAAGCTATAAGAGAGCTGTCCCTGGGTATTAGGGCTATAAGAAGGCTATCCCTGGGTAGTAAGGCTATAAGAGAGCTATACCTGGGTAGTAGGGCTGTACAAGAGCTGTCCCTGGATAACAGGGCTATAAGACAGCTATCCCTGGGTAGTAGGGGTATAAGAGAGCTATCCCTGGGTAGTAGGACTACAAGAGAGCTATCCCTGGGTAGTAGGGCTGTACAACAGCTGTACCTGGATAATAGGGTTATAAGAGAGATATCCCAGGGTAGTAGGGCTGTACGACAGCTGTACCTGGATAATAGGGTTATAAGAGAGCTATCCCTGGATAGTGGGGTTATAAGAGCTGTCCATGGGTAGTAGGGCTATAATACAGCTGTCGCTGGGTAGTAGGTCTATAAGAGAGTTGTTGCTGGGTGGTAGGGCTGTAAGAGAACTGTCCCTCTTTAGTACCACTATATGACAGCTGTCACTGGGTAGTATGGCTGTAAGAGAGCTGTCTCTGGTTAGGAAGGCTATAAGAGAGCTGTCCCCGGCTACTATTACCACATATAGTATATTGGCTCCTTTACTGTCCATTCAGAAGCACAGAAGTAACTGTGGCGCCCCTGAGGCTTCAGTCGCTACAGGGTACTGCACCTCACTTAAGTGGCAGTATTCATCTTGGGTAAGGAAGGGGTTAATCACCGGTGTTTCCACATTCCACCTCCCACACAGCTTAGGTACCTTCTCACTGGGGACTTGCCTAGGGTAGGCTGGTGAGTGGCCATCACGAAGCATGGGACTTTCCTGGTCACTAGGATAACCACCTGGGGGGTGGGCACCACTTGGGATAGAAGTAGGAACAACCCTCACACAAACTTCAGTCAAGTCGGGACTACAGTTCTGGCATCACGACACACCCTTCTTCCTTCAACACGGAGCCAGTGGCTTGGAGCAATAAGCTCAGCCTGGGTTCCTCACTTCATCAGGTGCAAACCCTTTTGAAAGGACATTTCCAAATACCGGTGGCTATCTCCAACTTATCCGCGATCGGCTGGAGCCCATCACGGCGGAGACCGGTACCCTGAGGCAGCACTTGAACTGTGAGTAAAAGGACCTGGAACCGCAGTAGCTGACTCAGCCTCTTATTGCCATCGCCGTCTCCTCGTGCTTCAGCGCCAACGGCCAATACAGCACTCATTATCCTCCCCGGGGCCCGCTTCACCTGTGGGAAGCAGAACCATCGTTGCTGCAACACTACCAGGCCTGGAGGACATCACTTACAGCAGCGGCTAATTCCTGGCCACGTACCACTGGGGGCGTCACGAGACAACTTCTACTCCCACCATCATCCTCCCTTTCATTGTACACCTCGGCGCCACGAAGCTGGGCAGGGCCACCCGTGACATCCCCCTGACCCGACATCACCGGCCCAGCGATGAGTATATTTAACCCCTTGCCCCATGGGTACTACATAACCACATTAATCTGAAGCGATTGAACAACGCCTTTCCAGTTGGATCAAGTACAAACTTTCGGGTTGGGATTTGCCTTCTTCTCTTTACTTCTCTTGTCTTTCAAGTAAACGTACATTTTAAAAAGTTGGCAACAGAGAAAGCTCAAGATTCTTGGGCCCCAAATTTAGTGCATCTTTAAAATCTCTTCCTAGAGAGTCTGCAAAGGAGCCCATGAAAAGGCGATGGAAAAAATTATGGTTGACCTAAAGATCCTGTCACATAACAAATGGACTTTGTCTATAATGTGGCAAAAAGGATAATTCCTGCATGGAATGTTCCAAACTCAAGGCCAAACAAAGGACTTCAGACTCTGAGAGTGGAGGGATCTTCTTGGGGTTAACAAGCTTGTAGTGCCTATATCAGTTTTCTTCAGTTCCTCTGAGTTCACAGGACAAGCCTTCATTGATTCTGGAGTGGCAGAGAACTTTATTGATCTCTCATTAGCCAGAAGACTGAAAATTCTTTTTGTTTCTATGTGAACGCCAATGAAACTTATCGCTGCAAATGGTCCCGCAATTCCTGATAGTCATATCCAATTCTGAACTGAGAAGGCAACTCTTCAGAACGGAGTACTACACGTAGAGGACATATCTTTTTTTAGTATTGACACTGATACACCACTGCTCTTAGGATTTCCTTCCCATAGACTCCATGCCATGGTTATTGATTGTTCATTAAACCAAATCACCCACTGAGGATCCTTTTGTTTTTAAAAATACATCAAAGCTCTATCTCAACCATCTTTTGTGAAACTTAACTCTGCTTCCGTCAACTCCAAATTGCCAATTCCATATCAGAACTTTGCGTTCTTCTTTTTCAACACAAGGTCGAAACACTACATTGGCTGTTTCACATACCTCTTCTTCCTGGAAATGAACCATCCTGAGGGAAAGTTTATCCTCTAAATCTCCCTGAGACTGTACACATGTCTGCTTACATTAAAGAGAATTAGGAGAAGGGACTCTTCATCTCCAGCTGGTACAGGCTTCTTCTTCGTAAAGAAGGAAGTCGAGTCTTTCTTAAACTATGCTCTAACTATGGAAGTTCCAATAAAATCAGTCTGAAAGACCACTATCCATTGACCCTCATGTTTTAACTTTTTGAGCAGATAATGCATGCCTCCATCATCAATGAAAGAGGTGCTGGATGTAACGGCAGTGATTGTTTGCACAGTGTAGATAATTGAGGATATTTTGAAAGATTTTCTTGGACAACGCATTTCAGGGTTTGATAGACCTTTTCATAAGATCAAGGACAATATCCTCACCATCTGAACTATACTCTGCCCTCAGAGCGGACACGATCACTGCCAGTGGTCCATATTTATCAAATTATCATTCAAAACTGGTGAAAAACAACATTATTAACATTTTATGACTCTATTTACATAAGGACACTGTTTTACACTTTTTCTGTGAACACTTATTCTCTGTACCTAAGTGGGGGCTGACCAAAGTTGCTATGAGTGGACCTGCGTAACCCTGGTGTCTCAGCTGCTCCCTGTTGTGTTCTAGTGTCTAGTGCAAGTGTTTCACTACTAGAGGTGGGTAGATTAGGCAATTTTCTGAGTCTTCTTGGTCTCTCTGTTGAACTAGCGGATGTACTGTTTGGAGGTTCCTCTTGAACTGGAACTGATTCTTCCACTGGTTGTGGGAACGTGATTATTGGCACTATTATCGCTCCATTGTATTGAGGCCAATTTTCTGTAAAGTCTCCCAGTATGGTATGTATTACTTTTTCTTTCTTCTCTGGTACTTGAGGTGTACAGGGTTCTTTGTCTGAAGGTTTCAATGGTTCTGGATATTTCTTCAATTGATCCCTTGAAACAGTTGATGAAGTTTTCCCTTTATCTTTGCTGATTAAGCAGGTTTTCTTGTCAGAATTAGAAGGTATTACGGTATAGGGTTCTTTTTCCCAATGATCAACAAGATTGTGAACTTTTCTTTTTAAAACTATTTCTCCAGGTGTTAAAGAAACAGATTGTGCTTTCTTGTTATAGTCTTTCTGTTGCTTTTCTCGACTTTAATTTAGGCTCTGCTCAACATATTCCTGTATTCTTTTTTACTGTGTCTGACGATTAGAGTCTCAATCAGCATCTGGTGAATTTGTTTCTGGAATCTCAACTCTCATTTCAAGATCTACTGGCAATCTTCCAGGTCTGGCGCGCATCAGATATGCTGATGTGCATTTGGTTGAACTTACAGGAATGTTATTGTACATGTGCACTAAGTCAGGTAACTTTTCCAGCCACATGTTTCTTTCTTCTAGTGGTAGGGTTTTCAACAGATTGATGACTAAGTGGTTCATTTTCTCACACATCCCATTTGTTTGTGCATGGTAGGGTGGAGTACAAATCTTTTTACAGCCATACAGGTTGCAGAATTCTTGGAATATTTTGGCTTCAAAAGCTGGACCTTGATCCGTCAATACCTGTTCTGGGTATCCGTGAGGTCTACAAAAGTGAGCCTGAAAGGCTTTTGCTGCAGTACTTGCTGTTAAGTCCTTCACAGGTACGACCTCTAAGAATCTGGAGTAGTGATCCACTATAGTGAGAGCGTAGGTCTAGCCTCTCCGGCTAGGTGTTAACTTTACATTGTCCAGAACGACAATCTCCAAGGGCTGCTTGGTGACAATGGGTTGCAGCTGAGCTTTTTGACTGTTGTTATCTTTCCTCCTCAAACCACAAGGACCACAGATTCTGCACCAGTCTTCTATAGTGGCTCTCGTTCTAATCCAATAGAATCGATTTCGTAGCAATGTTTCCAGCTTCTTCCAACTGAAGTGTTCTGCTCAATCAAGGTATGCCTCCAAGACTAACTGTACATGTGCTTTAGGTATCACCACTTGACATACCCTTTCATGAGCTTTAGGGTTAGTAAGACTTTGACAAGTACGAATCTGTATGGGCTATCAACTCTTTGATCAGTCTTACTGCAAGATCATTATCCTGTGCTTCCTTCCAACCATGGTGAGGTAGCGGATCCAACGTGGTTTCTTGGCGCATGCTGTAAGATTGGTGGTTCTGTAGAGTACTGGGACAGTGAAATGCTGGCAACTCCAGTTCGTCTATGTCCTTTCCCTCATCTGACAGGTGAGGCATTCTTGATAACGCATCCGCATTGGTGTTCTTGCGACCAGCCCGATACTTGATGGTAAAGTCATAGTTTGCCAGTCGAGCCACCCAACATTTCTCCAATGCACTAAGCTTTGCCGTATCCAGATGAGTCAGGGGGTTGTTGTCTTCGTAGACGGTGAACTTCACAGCTGCCAGGTAATGTTTAAACCTTTCTATCACTGCAGACCAATGCCAGGAACTCCAGCTTGAAGGAGCTGTAATTATCACGATTCCTTTCAGTAGGACAGAGCTTCATGCTTGCGTAGGCAATCACTCTTTCCTTGCCATTCTGCATTGAGACTGCACAGCTCCCAATCCCATGTTGCTGGCATCAGTATACAGCACAAAGGGCAGGTGATAGTCAGGATACGCCAGAATCTCATCATCTGTCAGGGCCAATTTCATCTGTCTGAAGAAATTCTCCTCTCATTCACCCCATTCAAACGGAGGACCAGAAGTCTTGCCCTTATTGGCCTGGCCTACCAGGAGTTCTTGCAAGGGTGCTGCCATCTTTGTGTAGCCCTTTATGAACCTCCTGTAGTATCCTACCAAACCCAGGAACTGACGTACCTCTTTGATGGGGGACGGTCTTGGCCAGTTCTTGATGGTTGTAATCTTTTCTGGGTCTGGTGCCACTCCTTCCATGCTGACCACATGCCTGAGATACTGGCCCTGATGGGTGGATGATTACCTGTGGGTATGTTATGTTGTACCCCTTCTATCCTCATAAAGTCTAGTGGATCCTTACTAAGAACTTATTTGTATTCCTGCACTACCCGGTAGACTCCATATTTCTTGTGTAAAGGGTGGAATCAGTACCTATATGCAGTTCCTGACACCAACCCTCTAATTGGTCTTGGGGACAGTTGTCTTTTGCCTGTTCCGATGGGGTCAGGGATTCTGCTGCCTGGATAGAATCATCAGTAACAGTGAACAATTTGGCAATTGTGGCATACCTGGGCAATTTGGTTTCCTCCTCCCCATAGTTTAACACTCGCATGGGCACTCTCCCTTTGCGAACATCAACCACCCCCCTGGCTGTCAGGACCGTAGACCAATGTTCTGAGTATATGGGATCTACCACTGCCTGGTAATCTTGCCCATTGAGGCCTATGGCCGCCGGACACCATATCATCATTTCACTTCGTGGGGGTATCACAATAGGGCCGGTGTCTATTACCCGTACGTTGCCAATTTCCCCACCAGAAAGGTTTACCTGTTGTCTCTGCAGGAGGGCTCTGATTTGTCTTTGCAGGACCCTCTGCTGCCCAGCACCCGCAGTTTCAGCAATCTGTTGGAGTAAGAACAACACTTCCCCCAAACAGTTTTCATTGACATTGGTTCCCAAAATCATCTTTGGATCCTTATCACTATCATAATTTTCCACTACAATCAGCCCTTGGTTCTTTAACTCCACCCTCCCCAGTTTTATGGTTACCCCCTTAAACCCAATTTGAGTCACTGGTAACCCGTTGACAGCATAAATAGTGAGGCCCGCATCCGGACGGGTGAGTTCAGCATCTGACCAGAACAATTTATAAAGTACATACGGGATGGTTGTTACCTGCGAGCCGGTGTACAACAATGCAGAAGTAGCGATTCCATCCAGGCTCATGGACTGAATAGGTCGTCCTCCTACATACCGGTCACGCCAATCAGATGGGCCTTGTTGTCTTATTCCTGGGGATTGGCCCTTGGCCCCAGGGGTTGCCGGTTTAAAAGACACCTTCTTGCGAAGTGGCCAGCTTTGTAGCACCTACGGCAGATGGGTTGCCCAAACGAATCGTAGCGATCGCTGCTCCTTCCTCTGGACGATGGGATCCTTCCTCCTTGCATCCATGGGACGTCCTCAGGGCAGTCGGCTAGCTGGATCTTCTCCGCCAGCTTGGATTCGGACTGGAGCTGCATCACTTTTAGGATCATAGCCACATCCTTGCTCAACTGCTGCACCTGGGAACACAAGTCATTTGGAGAACCAGGGGGCACTGCCTGGGTTTTAGTCTCTACTATGTGCTGGAAGGGGGCTCCACTCACAGAGGTGAGGTGCTGGCTTGCCAGGACTGGGGGGCAGAATCTGTGGTCTCAAGGGATTGCAGGGCCTTTATGGCCCGGTTCTTTAGAACAACAAAGTCCACATTCGGGTGTTACAGGGCCCACAGACGCAGCTGCTTGCGGTCCTCCACTGATTGTAATCACTATTATATAAGTCCAAAATAGCTTATATGCATGACACTTCATCATAGAATTTTTTCAACAAACCATTATTAAATCAAACAATGGGAACAAGAGATTCATGCGAAAAATATTTTTAATAAGATTTTAATGATACAAAGTAAACAAACATCACAAACAGAAACACTTCCTTGAGGAACTGAAATGCATGCCAGACAATATTTTCAATATATTTTTTATATAGCTGCAAGGTATCAATCGGTATTACCTAATCATACAGACCCCTGACAATTATTTTTAAATATATATACCATACAGTGGGAAAAAAAAACAAAAAAAAAACCCTCAAAAATATCCGGGATCTGCATAATCTTGGACAATATTGAATATAGGAGCCTTGGTATAATAAATACGGAAAATAGGATCACAATTTATTCAAAAATGATTTACTGCAGCTTAGCACAGACGGGTTTTTTTTGTTTGTTTTTTTCTTTTGTCCTTTAATGTGACCGGTACCACGTCAAACACATTTTTTTCTCTTTTTTCAACAAATGCATTATATTGAATTAAATATCACAATGTTCCATTAATGCAAATGGTCCTAGGTGGAAAGCGCACATAAAGGCATATATATATGGGGCCAGCAAATATTGACCCAATTGTGATATGTTGCAAAAAGCAATACAAAGTCAAAGTCCTGTGCGTTTAACACTGGACATGTATTAGGAACACCACTTATAAACAAATAGTAAGCTGCAGGAATAGTCTAAGTGTATGGAGTTCATAATAAATCGGTTTATAATAAACCAGTTTAACCGCTAATACCTGAAGCAGCTGAAGTGATCATTCAAAAGAACGCTGGCAGCATACACATCCCTCCACCTCGAGGTCCACAGTACTGCTTGCAATCTTAGGGCATAGTCTCTGATACTGTCCAGGGACCGCTGCCTACAGTTGCAAAATCCCATTCTCAGCTCTGCCTCTACGAGTTTCAAAAGCAACTTTGAGCTTTTCAAAGATGGTGTTCACTGAGCCCCGATTGCCATCTGACCTGGTCTCTACCTCCATTTCTGCTGCACCTGTTAGCTGTCCCAGCACCGTAGATGCTCTTTGCCTGCCGGTCATCGCATACATGTCCAATGCAGTACAGATTTTCTTTTTAAATCCGAGTAAGGCGTCTGGTTTGCCATCACACTGGGGCAGCCACGCCGCGACCGGGACATATGGCAGGGTGATCGGCATGATCAGTACAGCTGCTTCGGCTCCGGGTGCGACCACTTGTGCTACCAGAACAGGTCCTGCTGTATTCCCGTCGCTTGGCGCTACCGGAGGAAGCCCCGCTGCACTCTCATCGTCCGGTACATACATTTTTCCCGTCCCCCTTGGTATTCTCACCAGTCTTGCGGGGACTGGAGCATTTGTGACGCCCTGGACCCCAGGGGTCACAGGTAATAACACCTACCACATTTCACACAAACCCCCACCCCCTGTGAGGTCACAAACCAGTCACCCGAAAGGGAGACCTGATGCCTCCCTCAGGGCCAGTAGGGCCCACCAGGTGGGCGGAGTCAGGCGGACAGGCACGCCCACCGAATAGACTACTGGCCTGAGGCAGGAAATACAAACAGATGAGTTGTAGAGAGTGACAGTGACAGGAGGTGAAAAGGAGAGAAACTGTCAGGGACCCGGGTAGGAGCCTGGGCCCCTTGGAAAACGTCAGGCAGGCAGACGGTGGTGGCCATTTGCATGAGTACCGGTACAGCAACAGGCGGAACCGTAGTGACCGGGCCAGGGTTGGAGCCCACTGGCCCTGAACCGGGGAGTCAACAGTGTACCGGAGCACCAGAAACCGGGTACTCAGACCCTGTCCTAGCTTAGAAGCCACTGAGTTTAGGCAAATTGACTGATTGCTGGCTGGACGTCACGGGTTCATCCACACCTAAAGTCCCGAAAGAAGGCAAAAGCCCACCAAGACCGGGTGAGCGCCACCGCCAAGGGCCAAACACCTGACGGGCCAGTGCCTGCGGGCAACTGAGAGCTCCTCCGGCAGCTCCACGCCGGGGAGCGGACTACCACTGCTCAGGCAGGGGAGCCGAACAAACCACAAACAGAGGTGCACAGGAAAGGGGCCACCATCACCCTCACAGGGAACACGAGCAGCCGGCTGCGGGACCCGACCATACCCGAACTTTGGTTTACCAGTGACTCTGAGTGTGAATTAATCGTGAGTACACCAGTGCCATCCGGGCACGACACTGCACCGCAGCACGGCACCCTGCAACCCGACAACAACACCAGCGCTTCAGCATCTCCAGTAGCCCTGCCCCGTCCCTATACCACCGGGCCCCGGGAAACACCGCCCCTATCCACGGAGGGGCTAACATCTAGGCTGCGGCCGCAACACCGATCCCGGACGAGCCCGCCTTCACTCACGTGCAACCGACAACCCGAGCCCGGACCTCAAGCGGCTCGGCCCGAGCAAGCGGAAGAAGCGGCCGGGCCCCACTCAGGGCGGTACACATTTTGGGACCCTCCAGGGCACTGCCTTCTTCTGCCCGCGCTTGCAGGAGTTGTGGGCGGTATCCCCTTTCACGACCTTTTCACCACAGTGATGGCGCAGTTACTTTTTCACAGAAATAAAATGGCGGTAGTTTGCACACAAAAACAGTCCATAAGGCACATGTCACCCAAGTTAACGGGTCCAGTCCATATCCTGTTGTAATGCCAGAAAAACTGAGCCGCCCAGGGCTATGGGCTACTCGGTCCCAGGCAGTATCTGTACAGGGATGCTGTGTCACGGGTGTGTAATGGCCGATGCCCGGTGCCGTCACCTTGGGTGTCGCTTGAATAGGGGTTATATACAAGGGAGATTATAGCGTTTATCTTGTAACGCCCCTTGCGGGTTTTAGTTTTCGAACCGCCACTGCACAGTTTATTACCACTAGGGCTGGTGGTGATGGCAGCTTGGATGTTGGATGTTGGGCCGTCTGCAAGTAGGGCCAGGGCCCCAGGGGGTTGATGATGGTGTTCAGCATGGAAAGAAGGGATGCTACACGATGGGAATGCAGTGCAACTGGTGTTTACTCACAGCGATGGTAATGCTGGTTCACTGAGGACGGCTCTTTTCGACCCCTGGTCCCTTTAATCTCAGTACCGGAGTGGTAACCTTGTGGCTTCTTTCCCCTGCACCTCTCACTGGTTGGAGGAACCCCATGGCCTGGAGCATCAGCGGGGTCCCCTCCTGTATGTCGTTCAGTCTCTGGTCTGTATGGCAGGCAGTGTGAACCCAGTAGGGTCGCTGTTCTGTTTCGGTCCCTGGCTCTCTCGTTACTGCTGGTGTCCCTGGATTCTTGGGTCAGTGAGGTCCTGGATGGTCCCCTCACTGTGCAGGTATTTGTCAGGTAGCCTGAAGCGTTTGCCTGACCTAGGGCCCTGTGCCCCGTCGGTGCTATGGTTCCAGGGGTACTTCGTCGTACCCTCCCTGGCAACCACTCTCCTTCACCATCTAGGTTACAGCTACACGACCCCGTCTGAAGACACATCCGTCTCCTTCAACTGTCACTACAGACTCCTTACTGTTGTCCCCTCCCACCTGGCCGTTGTCTAGTGGACTGGATCGGCTCCACACCTGGGTGGCCATCCATTGGGTCCCAAACTAGTCAGTCACTAATGATTGGGAGAGGGAAACTGAGGATGTTATGTATTTTGATGTTACCGGCACTGGTCTTCCAGGTCCCTGGGGGTAGGCCCTGCATCTTTGACAGGATGCAGTACCTTGTAGTTCCCTGATGGGTTCAGGGGCGCTACATGAATACCAAACACTGGGAAACGAACATTCGCTCCATTGCTGTGTTCGAGTGAGCCGGTCCACTACTTCCCACCTTGACGTACCGTACTAGTGGAGCCAGACTCTTGACGCAGTGAATTGCAATGCAGTAAATAAACTTATATAAACCTTGAGTTTTCCTGTATAAGCGTATACTGTGACTAGAAGTAGAGTGACATTGACAGAAAGACAGACTGATATTTGGTTAATTCTAGAGAAATCTATTACCCAGAATCTTTAATAGTTGTATATAATAGATTAATCGATTGTTATCCAGCATACTGCCAACTAAGAATTGATTTGCCTTGTCTTGAACTCTTGTATTGCTTATTGATTACCCATCCCTTCTCTAGCTCCGTGTTTCTGTAAAATAAATACTTGTGAGTCACCCCTGGGTCGCCTTTATTGCTTAATTTCATTCCTAGTTCCTGTTTACAATGCCTTTTTGATTAAATGCACCTATTGTGTTTCAGCTTTTTGTTAATTAAATATTATGTGATGTCCTGTACCATTATGTTTTAGTCTGTATCGATGACATCTTAATCTTCTCCGTAGACCTGAATTCTCACCAGCTTCATGCCTTCTCCATTCTGAAGAGACTGCAACAAAATCATCTTTGCACCAAGTTCGAAAAATGTCTGTTTGAGAATCACAAAGATATCCGTCAGATGTATAATTAGTGTTTTGCATGTGTTGTTTACTGTACTTGTTAACACATAAATAATATGAAAAAAAAATGAAGTCGGGTCCCCCCTATTTTTGATAACCAGTAAAAGTAAAGCAGCCAGCTGGGGGCTGGTATTATGAAGCTAGGAAGGCCCATGGTTATTTGGCCCTTCTCAGTCTAAAAATACTAGCCCTCAACTACTCCAGAATTGACACATCCATTAGATGAGCCAATTCTGGTGCTTTGCCCAGCTCTTCACAATTTTTCTGGTGCAGTGGCAATTGGGGTAATATTTTTTTGTGATGATGTCAGCTGTGTAATGTCAGCCGGCACCAAGCTCAGGGGTAAGTAATGGAGAGGAGTTTATCAGACACACCCATTACTAACCCAGTAATCCCCCTCCCCCCCAAAAAAAAAAACCCACACACACACAGGAAAAAATTATTTATTTGAATAGACTCCCCCACACTATCCCTTGTTTTCCAATTTATTATCAAAATTGTGCCCACGAAGCTCCATTGTAGTCCACGTTCCCCATATGCAGCTCCAGCGACTGAGAATAGCAGTAAACTACAGCTGCTCACAGGCACCAGGTAGTGACGTCAATGCTCATCAGGGTTGCCAGGTCTCGCTAAGCGCAGCATTGAGCCGGCGGCTCTGATGAGAGTTGTTGTCACTATCCAGCACCTGTGAATAGCTTTACATTACTGCAGTTATTTTTGATAATAAATTGGTGACTGAGGGATAATATGGGGGAGTCTTTATTCAAAAAAAGCTATTTCTTTTCCTGTGCGTGGGGTTTTTTTTTTTATTACTGAGGTAGTAATGGGAGTATCTGATGGATGCCTATCCATTACTAACAGCAGGGCTTGATGCCAGCTGACATTACACAGCTGATATTAACCCCCCAAAATATTACCGCGATTGCCACCGAACCAGGCAATCAGGAAGAGTCAGGCAAAGTTCCAAATTGGAACATCTAATGTGATGGACCAATTCTAGGGTGGCTGTGGGCTGAAATGTTTAGGCTGGGAAGGGCCAAATAACCATGAGGTTTCCCAGCCCCCAGCTGTCTGCTTTATTTTGGATGGTTACCAAAAATAGTGGAGGATCTCACTCCATTTTTTTACATTTTTTTATTTCTTTATTAGGTAAAATAAGGCTAAAAACATCATTTAGTGACACATGAAAGGTGCTAAAGGGTGCAAGTGGATAATGTACTGTTATAGCAATTAAACATTGCCTACAGTGAAAACCAGAAGTTTACATGCACTATTTAAAAATACACATCTGCATGTTTTTCTCATTATCTGACATGAAATCAGAATAAATCTTTCCCTTTTTGGATCAAAATTATTTATATTTGCCAAATGCCAGAATAATAAGAAAGAAAGAATGTTTTAAAGGCATTTTTATTACTTTCTGCAAAGTCAAAAGTTACATACATTTCTTTAATATTTGGTACCATTGCCCTTAAATTGTATAACTTGGGTCAAAAATTTTGGATATCCTTCCACAAGCTTCTCACAATAGTTGGGAGGAATTTGGGCCCATTCCTCCTGACAGAACTAGTGTAACTGAGCCATGTTTGTAGGTCTTCTTGCTCACACCAGCCTTTTCAACTTTGCCTATACATATTCATTAGGATTGAGATCAGGGCTTTCTGATGGCCACACCAAAACATTGACTTTCTTATCCTTAAGCCACTTTGTAACCAGTTTGGCAGTATGCTTCAGGTCATTGTCCATTTGGAAGACCCATTACCGCCCAAGCATTAAGTTCCTGGCTGATGTCTTGAGATGTTGCTTCAGTATTGCTACATAATCTTCTTTGTTCATGATGCCATCTATTTTGTGAAGTGCATTAGTCCATCCTGCAGCAAAACAACCGCACAACATGATGCTGCCACCCCCGTGTTTGACAGTTGGGATAGTGTTCTTAAGCTTCAAAGCTTCTCCCTTTTTCCTCAAAATGTAACGATGGTCATTATTGCCAATTTTATTTTCGTCATACTACAGAACATGTCTCTAAAATGTAAGGTCTTTGCTCCTGTGTGCATTTGCAAACATTAATTTGGCTTTTTTTGTTTATTTTGGAGTAATGGCTACTTCCTGGTAGAGTGGCCTTTCAGTCCACGTTCAGCACTTGTTTCACTATGGATTATGAGGCAATCTTACCAGCTTCCGCCAGCATCTTCATAAGGTCTTTTGCTTTTGTTCTTGGGTTGATATACACATGTCTGACCATAGCACATTCATCTCTGATACACAGAATAACGATCCCACCCTGCTTATAGTACAGCTACAGTGATGTTTAAAGGGAATCTGTCAGCAGGCTTTTTCTATATAAGTTGAGGCCAGCATGCTGTAAAGGGTAAGACAGAAAGTTCAGGCATGCCTGTGTTGTGACAGCCCAATATTTTGGTTAATTGCTGTGTATGTTTGACCCTTATCATTGCTGTGGCTAGTTCCCTGTGTCATGTTGTCCAGTATGTCCCCTGCTGTGATTGATACCTCACTGTCAATGTACAATCTCTATAGAGAGTCTGATGTGGGCGGGGACAGCTTTGTGGACTCTACTATATGACTTAAGCTAAAAATGCACATTGTGTCAGAACGGCTGCATCTAGTAATCTAAGTTATACATCAGTAGATTTAGCATCTGCTTGCCTACATCATGCTGCTCTCAGATGAGGTAGCAAAACCTTGCTAACAAATTCCCTTTAATGCTTCCCTCCCACGGCATTACAAAAGAAATGGTAGTCCTGGGCAGTACCTATGCCTGCAATTAGACACGTTTTAGAAACATTATTCCGTCATTAAAATTTTTTTAAACAATTTCACGATCGGAAAGTGGACCATACTCTGATCAGAAAACCCATCCCAACCGCTGGGTCTTTTGACCAGAGCTAACCACATGTGCTATGTCTATAAAGCATATAGCTCAGACCAGGAGACTCTCAGTCAGGTAGGGTCTTCTCATCCGAGTGTGGTCCATGGGTCACGGATTTACCGGATTTATATCGCCTTAGTATCACAATTTTAATGAAGTTGACATGAAGGTACACTCATTTTTATGCAGAAATATATGGGTGCTGTGAAAAGATTTAGGGGAATTTATTAGGACTGGCATTTCCTACAGCGCTGAGGGTCCCAGCTGCTTAACCCCAAATGTAGGGGCGGACACACCATTAGTGCAGCCTGTAAGTTAGGGAATCCATGGTCATCCTAAAAGCAATCATCTGGATTGTACATTTTAGTTTACTCATGTATAAATTTCTGTTATTGTTCTCTCCTCCCTACACGGGTCCCGGGGCGTATGAAGAATGACAGGCAGCTAAACCTTTATCCACTATAGTAATAAGGAGACTGTTGCTTGAAGGAAGTCTGTATTTATTGAACATTAGTAGATCTTTGTTTGGTGGAACTGGAACAATAAGATATGTACAATCAGTACGTTTATAATGTAACAGGGAACATACATACAGAGCCTGACAATATACATACAGATGTAAGGTAGCTGAAACCTAACTTAATATATGCAGATATCTAACATGGTGAAAGTCCAGAGCTGCAGATGTCAACAAAAAAACACCATATATTTCCTTACCAGCGATGCTATCACACAGGGGATAAAATGAAGAATGTCCTCAGTTTGTGAGTCATCAGGAAAAGGAGCTTTCCTACCCAAAATGCACATACAAACTCCATCCAGATAAGGGCATGAGCTAATAAACTTCATAGCTCAGATTTATAATTACTGATGGATTATTATACAGAAATTATTAGGAGCATTATGATGAGCAATGGGTAAGAGGAGTGCCATGTAAATCTTGCACATGGTCCCTCCACTGTCTTTGTCACCCCTGCTCAAACTTTTCATTCAGCTCAGCTATATAAGTGGCGTTGCCCTTGAGGTGTACGCAAGTGACTCTCTGATACATGTGTTCATCTTGTGGTATGATAATTATAGATTATCTTGTGTGTCCTGATAGAAGTATACAAATGTCCATATCTCAGACACATTGGCCCGTGATATGCACATTACTTAAACATTATTCACACTGAACACTAGAGGGCAGTGTTGTACTTTTGTGGATTTTACGGCACGCAAGAATGTCAATGGCTGCCTGAAGAAAAGACTCATTTTTATTTATCAATGCTTTTATTTAATATTTTGGAAAACTATTTTGGGGGAAAACATTATTGTATATTTTCAGTATAATGGTTATTGTCCTGGTACATCATTGTCAAGTTACTAAAAAAATGCTATTCATCAAACAATCTGCACCTCGATTCTGTTTTGGGGATCAAGACTCCAACTACATTTTCAGTAACTTAAAAGCGTGTCTTGGAGGTAAAAATAACCAAGAAAGAACGTGCTATACAGTGAGATAAATAAATATTTTATACACTGCCAATTTTGCACGTTTTCCCAGCTACAGAGAATGGAGAGGTCTGCAATTTTTATTGTAGGCACACTTCAACTGTGACAGACAGAATCCCCCCCCCAAAAATCAAGAAAAATACATTGTATGATTTTTAACCAATTAATGTGCATTTTATTGCATAAAGTAAATATTTGATACAATAGAAAAACAGAACTTAATATTTGGTAGAAACCTTTGTTTGCAATTAGAGGTCAGACGTTTCCTGTGGTCCATGACCAAGTTTGCACACACTGCAGCAGGGATTTTGGCCCACTCCTCCATACAGATCTTCTAGGTTTCAGAGCTGTCACTGGGTAACATTGAGTTTCAGCTCCCTCCAAAGATTTTCTATTGGGTTCAAGTCTGGAAACTTGGCTAGGTGAAGTGGCTAGTGGCTAGGCCACTCAAGGACCTTAATGCTTTTTACAGGGCCACTTCTTAGTTGCCCGGACTGTGTTTCGGACCACTGTCATGCTGAAAGACCCAGCCACGACTCATCTTCATTGCTCTTTCTGAGGGAAAGAGGTAGTTGGCCAGATTCTCGCAATACATGACCCCATCCTTTCAATATGGTGGAGTTGTCCTGTCCACTTTGCAGAAAAGAACCCCCAAAAGTATGATGATTCCTCCCCCATGCTTCACGGTTGGGACGGTGTTCTTTGGGTTGTACTCATCCTTCTTCTTCCTCCAAACACAGAGGTTGACGTTGATACCAAAAAGTTCTATTTCAGTCTCATCTGACCACATGACTTTCTCCCATGCCTCCTCTGGATCATCAGCAAACTTCAAATGGGCTTGGGCATGTGCTGACATGAGCAGGGAGACCTTGTGTGCCCTAAAGGATTTTAATCCATGACAGCGTAGTGTGTAACTAAAGGTAATCTTTGAGGCTGTGGTCCCAGCTTTCTTCAAGTCATTGACCAGGTCCTCCCATGTAGTTCTGTGATGATTTCGGACCTTTGTCAGAATCATCCTTACCCTACGAAGCAAGATCTTGCATGGAGCCCCAGAACAAGTGAGATTGACAGGCATCTTGTGTTTCTTCCATTTTCTAATAATTGCACCAACAGTTGTAGCCTTCTCACCAAGCTGCTTACCTATTTTCCTATTGTCCATCCCACTACAATGTTGTCTCTGGTGTCCTTAACAGATCTTTGGTCTTGGCCATGGTGGAGAGGCTGGAGTGTCATAGATTGAGTGTATGGACAGGTGTTTTTTATACAGGTAACAGGTTAAAACAGATGCAGTTAATACAGGTAATAAGTGCAGAGTAGGAGGGCTTCTTAAAGAAAAAATAATATGTATGTGAGAGCCATAATTATTGCTGGTTGGTAGGTGATCAATTATGTCCTGGGTCTTCCAGTCAACAATAGGTTTATGTAATGTAAACCAAAGGAAGCTTAACACAATTTGTGCAGGAAGGTCTTTGAGCACATAGCATAAAATACGTTCCGAATGGAGTACCCCAACCGGTTTAGCTGAAAGCTATAGTCTGCATAGGAAGACAAATTCCTCCATCTTAAAAAGGCGGGGAGTACCTGTGATAGGTCTTCCGCAACATGTGATCAAAAGGTAACCAGCAGGCTAGCAGAAATTAATTCCTGCTAGTCCGATCACTAATTGGCACACAGCTGGTTGACGCCAGACCCAGCCTGTGCAACTCAGAAGCACCAGAGAAAGTATAGTGAGAAGTGTCAAAGTCTGAACAGCGTCTGATGCTGCCATGAGACTCAGCTACTTTAGAGCAAACCACCGTGTGACAATTTCAATTTTACCCAATGTAACTACTTACATGGAAGTGTGGACATTCTTGACAGTGTATAATAGCAGTGAACGTCATGGTCAGCTCAGCAGATATAAGCTGAATCTCCTGCTCAGTGTACAATATATTCCATGAACCTTGAGTAGGTTAGGGTTACACTTGTGCTCCAGTTTAAGATGTCATGGCTCATGGGATGGATTTCAATGTCTTTCTCCTGAGCTGCAGTGATGTCCTCTTACCTTTTTCATCAGTTCACAGGTGGGGAGAGCAACATATATTTTCTTACAAAAGCAAGTGGTTTGGTAGATGAGTCCTCTCGTAATACATCCAATCTTATTGGTGATGTAATGATACCTGACTGAATTCTGATTTAAAGAAAGGCGTGGTAGATAATATATCGGGATACACCATACAAACAAGGGGAACAATCCCGTTTGGAGCTTTGGAAACCAAAGACAGTTGAGGGTATTGGATCTTAAAAATAACTATGTATTGACATATCACTCATATATGTTCCCTATGGGCGAAGGTAACAGGGGATGGGAAGGTAAGTAAAACACAATCCATCAATTACCAATATTATAGGCCAAAATGTACGGAGCACAGCTTTAATAATGCACCATTATCGGATGAGGAAATATTTTCTTCATCTACCCCACTAGATGCCTAACCACATTAGTGACTGGTTCAGATTTGGTGAAGCTGATAACACCTTTTCCATTTGTATTCTACGTCAACTCATAAACTCAGTAGCCAAGTGAGAGAAATAGAGGCATATAACATGACTCATGCACAAGTTAGATGACTCATGCCGAGGACAGTCATTCTTTTCCAGCTTCTGAAGAAGAATCTTTTTTCTTTTGTCGGAACCTTGAATCGTAGAAGAACAGAACATCCATTTAGCAGCCAAAGTCGTCAGCAAACTGGACAGGACTGGAATACATAAAACTCCTCAGCCAAAAATTAAGCCAGCCAGCATATACAAAGTGAAATAAAATGTGCAGGTGCATACTGCCAGGATTGCAATGTAAAGGCAAAGAAACAAAAGGTGCAGCACAACAAATATTGAATACATATGCATGAATAGCCTATAAATCGAGGTTCTTAATGCAATTGTGATCAAATTGTATGAGCCCATCTCACCTACAGAAAAAGACCTGCTACAGATTGCTTTCTATTCTTCAACCTAGGCCCTTAAAGAGGTTTATCCATTTCAGAAAACTTTTGCCAACAGGTTCAATTGTTAGAACAACAAACAAACTGAGTTTTGCTTACCCTCCCCTGCTGTGTCTCCATCGTTTCCCCAGTCTCTGTTGGTTGGCTGCAGTGGTGATGTTTACAGCACTGCAGACAACTACTAAACCACAACTGATATTACCACTGGTATATCACTAGAAAAACCACAATTAAATTACCTCTAAAAAATATTTTTATTTATCTTATTAAAATAGACACATAGGGCGTCTTTTCAAATGACATAGAACATAAATTGTGCCAGTGAGTGCTAGGTAGGTATAGGATCGATTCAGTGAGGGATTAATGAGATAGCAGAAATTTTGGGATAGGCTTGAAGATAATAAATTACATCCTATATTTCCCTTCCTACCGACGGAGGATGTCATAATTTTTTCGGCATCCCCCGTTCCAGGTGGCTGACCCTCTCTCTCTCTATAACTAACTAGCAGAGTATCCACCACTGAAACAGGTGTAAAGAAAAGTGCAAGAAAACCACATACACATAATACAAGAATTGCGTTAAATATCATTCCATGTCAAGTGGACCAGTGGTCCCCACTCGACCTTCTCCGATTTTGCTGAAAATTTATAAGTACATTATATATATATATACTTATGTACAGTATATTGTACATGTATGTTTGAAAAGAGGTTCTGTAAATTTTTAGGGCCAGATCTCAAATACAATGGGCACTGTTGACCTTTCACTGGAGGTTCCACCAAGCCTGCGGCCGAAATATTGTTTTCTCATAGCCAGTAATAATTTTATCGTGTTTAGCAGCAAAAGTTGAGCTAGTATGCCAAATTTCAGCATCATAGCCAGTATAGAACTCTAATGGCTATGTGCCAAAGTTTGCAAAATCCTCTTAGCTGAAGCCGCAGCCTTGATGGAACCTCTAGTGAAAGGTCAACAGTGCCCAATGTATTTGAGATCTGGCCCTAAAAATTTACAGAACCTCTTTTCAAACATACATGTACATCCTTATAAATTTTCAACAAAATCGGAGAATGTCGAGTGGGGACAATTTTTAAAACTGGTCCACTTGATGTGGAATGACCCAATATGGTTTCCAACCAGTACTGAATCCCTAGTCAGAGAATAAGATATGAATATTTAGGAATGGAGTCACTGGGCCTACTTAGCTAAATAGGCGCCCTTAACTCTCCCGACGCGTTTCCCCCCCTGCCTAACGCAATGAAAGGGGGATCATCAGGGGATATATAGAGATGACACCTGTAAAGAAGAAAAAGTAGCATTCAGTGTCTGATAACCACAATTATACTAATACTATATGTCTTGGATTCTAATAAATGAGTAACAACTCACGTAGAATAGAACTTGCTAATGTACAGGTAACTAGAACGGACCAGAGGACTCTTCTAGCCACGGAAATAATATCCACTTTTTTTATATATGACTTTTCTCTAATGATGTTTCAGGGGCCAATCCACGATAGCAGATACTAAAAAACAAGCAAATCACACTTCAAAGACACTTCATAAACAATGTAGAAGCATCTACTTTTTCAATGATAAATTTAGGACCAAGGAAAAACACCTCATCAGACAATCCTGCAAAAGAAAAGAAACACTGTCCTTGCATCACCATTCTGGATGGCACTTATACCCCAGAGGGAATATGTATGTGTATATATACCTGAAAGGGAAATTTTCATAGACTGGATGCTGTCCACATAAATAGAAAAAACTGCTTGTTGCCTAAAGGATAAAGAGCAGAAACTGTATTCATATGACTGATTCTTGCAGGGTTGCAAAAGACTGTTTATTACATTTTAAATTTTAAACACATGCAGCATCTACCCTGCAAAGTAAAACAGTCCAGGGCTGTAAAAATGCCAGGTACATACCACTATCGCTGCATAGCAGAGCTCAACCTGCAAAGACATATAGGTCCCGAGCGCACATGCATATCTGAAACGCAGGGAGTAAGGCTAGAGTGTCCAGGTCCCAAAGTCCCACCAAATGGCCGAGCCTTGCTGTGTCTCTGTCTTCCGTATGACAGAGCCTCATAAGTTTAAAAATGCCGTGTCCGGATGTTATATGGGAGGGCACGCCCCTCCTCCCCACCACATGGGGAAATGACGAATCTCACCATGTTGTAAGTGGTTCCACCTCCCAGAAGCTGAAGGTAGGTGATAGATACTGCCTACTGAGCAGCCGCCCATCCAGCTGACGTGCAATGGAACGTATCCTGCGTTCCACAACAGGTGTACACCCACCTGGAAGTATCGTCTGTGTGTGGCGCTAATGCGCTATATGTGGTTTGGGGCTGGAGATGCAGCACAAATCCAAACAGACCGCTGTTGTGAAAGTCAGTTATGCTTTTGCTGCTGTGAGGCTCCCTCTTGTGGCCAGGAATGGTTTGGACAGAGACCAGGTGTGCTGGAGCAATGGGTGTTTCCATTGCTAACTCTCTGCCTATTTAAACCTTGGTCTGCTAGCAGTCTGAGCCGGTTCTCATTTGTTCTTTGGTTTACCAGCCTTCTCATGTTGCTCCAGACCACATCTACCCCAGATAAGTGCTTGGTTCTTTCTTATGTTGTTTTGTTCTTTTGTTCTTTTCTGGGTTTGTCATTTACTGTGGTTATTGTCAGTTTATTTGCATGCAGGAATCTTCCCTCTCTGTTGCTTAGCTGGGAAGCTCCCTGCAGCTATGTTTCGAGTTTTGCTCCTATTAGTCCATGTGTTTGTTGCTTCTTGAATTTGTAATTGTTCCTGTTTTCTGTTGATTGGTTTGACAAAAGCACCTGATATAGAACGGAGTGCAGATCGTGCGATCTGAGGATTTTTTGTACTATCAGGTATTTGGATTTTTGTAGGGTTTTTCTCTGGCCACCATCAGCCCCTTTCCTATCCTTTCATATTTAGTCAGTGGGGCCTCACCTTTGCTAATCCTATCATCCATCTCTGTATTGTGTTTTTCTTATATCACCGTAGTATTTGAATGTGGGGGGCTTGCTATACCTTTTGCGGTCTATTTCTGAGGCAGAGAGTTATTCATCCTTCCTTCCTTTAGGATAGCTAGTTCTCCGGCTGGGTTCACGGTGCATAGGATGTTAGTTCACCCCTCAGCTACTTCTAGTGTTGATGGTTAGTAAGGGGATGGCGGCCAGATTAGTTGCCAATGCTCTTGTAACCTTGTTTGCCAATGATCTATTATGATCTTCCATGGTTCCGAATCATAACAGACCGCCCACTGCATATGACGAATATACCACATGGGGAGATGACGTATATCACCATGTTGTCAGTGGTTCCGCCTCACAGAAGCTGGAAGTAGGCGATAGATACCGCCCACTGAGAAGCTGCCCATCCAGATGACATGCGATGAAACGCATCCTGCGTTCCACAGTAAGTGTGCATCCACCCGGAAGTGACTTCTGCGTGCGGCGCTAATGCGCTATATGTGATCTGGGGGTGGAGGTGCCTCACATACCCAGGCAGACCGCCCACTGCATGTGACAAATACTAAAAAACTCACAAGGTGCCCTCCATTCCGCAGTCAGTCATACCGCCCGATCCAGAGGGGATATAAATTTATGGCGCTAATGCGATATAAATAGTCTGGAGGAGGCTCTACACGTCACATATCCAGATGGACCGCCCACTGTCTGTGACATGTATTAGAGCGTATCCTACATTTCAAGAGAG
This sequence comes from Anomaloglossus baeobatrachus, assembly GCF_048569485.1. Lineage (NCBI taxonomy): Eukaryota > Metazoa > Chordata > Amphibia > Anura > Aromobatidae > Anomaloglossus > Anomaloglossus baeobatrachus. Next base: position 618,645,070 of record NC_134355.1, read on the forward strand.
ATTGTACTACCCAACCTGGAAGTATGTAGATATGGCGCTAATGCATCCTATTTCAGTGTTTTCACTTTCCTCAAATAAAGGACGACATATCTTAAGACAGAACAACCATTCAACCACCAAAAGAAGGCAAAAAAACTGGGGCAGACCATGTATCTGACTAAATTTGATCAATTATAAACCAATGTCAGGTCAATATAATATTCTATGCCAGGGCAATGGTTGCCTCAGAGACTGGACTATATGTTTTACAAGCATCGTCCAGATCCACCTATTTATATAATAGATAGTCTCTGACCCATAGGAACTGGGTCATGAGAAAATTGAAATGACCCTTTTATTTAACCTGACCTATCCTGCACTTGTTGATATAATGCAATAGTAATCCTCTGGTCCCTATATGTACGACATTACGGATTCCCATAAGTCCCTACAACTACATTGGCTACATGATAAAAATTCCAAGACTATAAACCTAATACAAAGAGGTATCAATGACCTAAGGTGGATCATGATAAGACTAAAAACTTAGCTATCAGTGAAACACTACTGGTTAGATGAAACTACTGAAACTCAAAATTTCATTCAGTCCTCCTGGAGAGACCGAGTCCAAAAGAAACGTCCATCTTGCCTCACGTTGCAATATTTTCCTATTCCAATCTCCTTTCCTCAATGGTTTTGGAATGACCTCTATAACCTGAAATGAGATAGCTTTCGTATCCCCATTATGACATTGGTTTACATATCGGGCTATGGCCGTATCCCTATTATGAGTAACGTCACCTAAATGCTCGCCAATCCTAACTCGCAACTGCCTCTTGGTTTTACCAACATATCCCAGGGGGCAGCTGCAGGTGCAGAGATATACTACCCCATCCGTCCTACAGTTTGCAAAATCCCTAATTGTATTAATCTTGTTGGTATTAAGGTTGGAAAATTCCTTTCTTTGATTAATGTAAGGACAATACATACATTTTCCACATCTAAAGGTTCCCTGGGGTTTCCTGTCCAACCAGGTCCCCTCACCTCTAGGGGGTACAAAATGACTCTGTATGAGATGGTCCTTAATCGATTTGCCTCTCCTAAAGGTAACACTCGGATAGCCGTAAATAAATCTGCAAATTTCAGGATCGGGTCTTAGGACTGGCCAGTGTCGCTTCAAAATTTCCATAATATTGTGGTTCTGGTCATAAAACGTTGCTATCAATCTGGTAATTTGATTATTCTCTTCCCTCTTATTTGATTTAAGCAGATCTCTCCTATAAGTGGATTGGCCATGTCTATATGCTGGTTCTACTATATGTAACGGATATCCTCTCTGTTGCAACCATTTCTTCATGTCTTTTGCTTGTGTTTTAAATTCAGTCAGAGAGGAGCAGTTTCTTCTTAGCCGAAGAAACTGTCCTTTTGGTATTCCCCTCCTCATGGGGGCCGGATGGTAACTCTCCCACCTGAGGAGGCTATTTGTCGCCGTGGGTTTCCTGTAAATTGTGGTCGAAAGACCACCTCTCATGTCTTTCGAGATATATAGATCAAGAAATGCCAAACCTTCCTTACTTGTCTCAAAGTTAAATTTCAGTCCTATCTGATTAGAGTTTAATTTCTCAAGAAACTGAAGGAAAAGAGATTCCTCTTCTGTCCACAGGATGAGGATGTCGTCAATATATTGTCCCCAAAATTGAATATGGGGGCAAAAGATGACATCCTCATCTGTAAATACTTGGGTATCCTCCCACCAACCCAGGAACATGTTGGCATATGTGGGAGCACAAGGGCTCCCTATCGCCGTGCCCCTGAGCTGATGGTAGAATTTTCCATCAGAAAGGAAGTAATTATGCATTAGAATGAATTGTAGTAATTCAATGATGAATTCATTATGTCTACTACACTGGTTCCCACAAGTGGACAAATAGTACTTTACTGCCTCCAGCCCTTTGTCGTGAGGGATGCTGCTATACAATTGTTCAACGTCTATTGACGCAATAATTGTGTCTGAGTCCTGAGTGATACCGTCTAGTTTGGAAATCAGGTCATTTGTGTCCCTAATGTACAATGGTAGGCTTGTCACAAAGGTCCTAAGTACTGTGTCCAGATAGATGCTTGTGTTTTGACACATCGCATCTATCCCCGATACTATCGGGTGACCCCTGAGGGGATTTAGTCCCTTGTGGACCTTCAGGGTCGCGTAGAATGTTGCAATGACCGGAAATTTTTGGTTTAGGAAATCAAATTCTTTTACAGATATCACTGTGGACTCAAGAGCCCTATTTAGAAGATCTTGTAAACTCCTGGAGAACCTTAATGTTGGATCTGTACATAGAATTTCGTATGTTGTCGTGTCTGCTAGTATTCTTTTACACATAGTAGGATAATCACTGGTGTTCATCACCACTATGTTTCCACCTTGGTCCGATGATTTTATCGTGATGAGTGCGTTTTTGTCAAGGTTTTTTAGTGCCCCCCATTCCTCCGATGTTAAATTAGGATTTTCTGAATGTAATTTAGGCTTAGCGCGGAGGTCACTAGTCACCAGCTTGGAAAAAATATCCAGGCTACTGTATTCCATGGGCGGTGGCATCCTTATATTCTTAGGTTTCAAGTTGGTAAAGGGTCCTATTCCCACGCTCTCACCACTTACATTACTCAGATCAGCTAACAACCTGACATCCTCCAACATATCACTTGGATATCCAATCGTGCACATTCCACCTTGTCATTATGCGCAAAGAACTTCTTACACTTCAATTTTCTCAGAAACAATTCAATATCTTTGACCCAATTAAAAGGGTCAAACCTGGTTGTAGGAACAAAGGTTAATACATAATTCAATACTCTTAGTTCAATATCAGAGAGACGATGACTAGATAGATTAATCACCTGGTTATTCCCGCTTCAGCAAGATCTACTTTTTTCTGCGATTTCTTTGTGGTTGATTCCGCAGATTGTAAGGGTCCCATCCCCATAAAAAAGAGGAGGAGGCAGAAGTGGAGAGAAGTAAATGAGGTCCCGGAGAGGGGATAGGCAGGGTTACACTGTCCGGTACTCTCTGTTGGCCAGGGCCCTGTAATGATATGCCAAATGAGGAGGGTGAAAAAAAGCTTCGATATCCTTGTCCCCATTGTCTACTCCTATTGCCTTGTCTATCCCAATTATGTGTTCTCCTGCGAACGTTTTTTCTCCCCCTATTTCTATTCCACTCTAGTCGACCCTGTGATTCAGAGTCTGAATAATCTGAGGAGGATAATTCCACTGAGGACCCTACCGTCAGGTGAGAGGACTCTTTTTGATCAGAAAAGTCCCCTAAATCCCTAAGAAAATGTTTGTTTCCTTGTTTTCAAATTATGCTGGTATTTATCTACTGCTAATTGTAGAGCTGTTTTTTTACTAGTGAATTCAGAGTCTCCCTTGAATTTCAGTGCCTCCTCTCTGAGGGTCTGTAGATGTTTAGAGGCATTTCCCAAAGTGACCTTTTCTTCTTCCAGAAGAATAGTCATAAATCTAATAGATGAATTTGTAAGTTCCTCCTCCCACCTTTTTAGGAGTCTTTCGGTCCTAGAACGTTCTGCTGGGACCAGAAAGTAACAGGAGATGGGTAGGTAAGTATTACTGTAAAACACAATCCATCAATTATCAATATTATAGGCCAAAATGTATGGAGCACAGCTTTAACAATGCACCATTATCGGATGAGGAAATATTTTCTTCATCTATCCCACTATAGTATATATCTAACCATTACACATTAGTGACTGGTTCAGATTTGGTGAAGCTGAAAACACCTTTTCCATTTCTATTCTACGTCAACTCATAAATTCAGTAGCCAAGTGAGAGAAATAGAGGCATATAACATGACACATGCACAAGTTAGATGACTCATGCCAAGGACAGTCATTCTTTTCCAGCTTCTGAAGAAGAATCTTTTTTCTTTTGTCGGAACCTTGAATCGTAGAAGAACAACAGAACATCCATTTAGCAGCCAAACAAAGTCGTTAGCAAACTGGACAGGACTGGAATACATAAAACTCCTCAGCCAGAAATTAAGCCAGCCAGCATATACAAAGTGAAATAAAATGTGCAGGTGTATACTGCCAGGATGCGATGTAAAGGCAAAGAAACAAAAGGTGCAGCACAACAAATATTGCATACATATGCATGAATAGCCTATAAAAGCGAGGTTCTTAATGCAATTGTGATCAAATTGTATGAGCCCATCTCACCTACAGAAAAAGACCTGCTACAGATTGCTTTCTATTCTTCAACCTAGGCCCTTAAGGAGGTTTATCCATTTCAGAAAACTTTTGCCAACAGGTTAAATTGTGAGAAAAACAAACAAACTGAGCTTTGCATACCCTCCCCTCCCCTGCTGTGTCTCCATCGTTTCCCCAGTCTCTGTTGATTGGCTGCAGTGGTGACGTTGACAACACTGCAGACAATCACTAAGCTTAGTGGCTCTATGGATGTAGAGCATGAGTATCACGGGGTGTGATGGGATAACTGGGGACCATGGCTCTCAAACTGGCTCTAAGGCTAGGGGGACCCTAGGTGTTTCTGAGTCCATATATACGTTGAATGGTGACGATGTTGATCTGCCTTCCTGTACACCTTGATCTAATATAACCTCTCCCTCACCACAGGGGAGGGATGGGGCAGGAGTGGTAAAGCCCACAAGAACAAACGGGAAACTAAAACTCGATCACACAGAGGTATTAGGCAACAAGTGATAAGGAGGAAATTAAGAGCAGGGAGGAAACAACGAGACGACAAGAGAACTCCACAACAATCCCATGCACAAAGCAAAACAATCACCAGAAGGACTGGGATACAACAGCACACAGACCAGTGTAGCTAAAGCTGTAGTCAGGCATTGGAAGACAGGCACCGCCATCTTAAAAAGGCGGGAAGAGACTGTGATAGGTCTCCCACAACATCTGATCCAAGAGGTAACCAGCAGGTAACTAGAAAGCTAGCAGAAATTAACTCCTGCAAGCCCGATCACTAATGGGAGCACAGCTGGTCGACGCCTGAGCCTGTCTGTGTAACTCAGAATCATTAAAGGAAGCATAGTGAGGAGTGTCATATTTTGCAGTGTTTACAGCGTCAGATGCTGCTATGACACTCAGCAAGTTTAGAGCCAAACACTGTGTGACAATGATTGACTGTTTGCAATGTTGATGTGATGTCATGAGCAAAGGCCAGGGCAGCAGAGATGGACCTGGGGAGGGTAAGTAAAGTTCAATTTGTTTTTTATTATTGTGGTGTGTTCCTGAGTAAATCAGGGTGACACAGGGTACTGCATCCCCCAGGGTGCAGGACCTACCCCCCCATGGTGCTAGGTTCTTAACAGGCGGTGTCACTCACATTAGCACAAATCCCAATCACATCTCACATCACGTCTTGTCAGACACACCAGTGAGTTGGATAAGCGGAATAAGGCCACCCACCAAGGGGTCAGGCAGACTGGTGGGAGGGAGTTAAGAGCAGAGTAGTGAGAGCTCTCAAAGAGTGAGGAGCTGGGGAGTAGTAGCTCCCGGAGAGCTAGACCAAGGTTGGGTCGTAGACAGTAGTCCGGGACCAGAGGATTCGGGGACAGGGTGCAACAGACATAGTCTAGGAGGACTGTTGGCATCTGACATCCAAGAACTGACCGGTACCGAGCATGACGGGATACAGGACCCTTGATCAGGAGCCAGTTCATTGTCCTGATAATTAACCTGGGAGGGAGAATCTCTTTATGAACTTCCCTAAGAGCTCAGATATTGAAGGCGACAGCACACCGCGGGGGTTAGGGTTTTCCAGTAACGCGGGCCACTAAAATCCCAAGTGCCTGCCATCAAGAGCACAGCTACAGTAAAAACATAGTGAGCGGGGCCCCAACAGCTTCAAGCCGAGGGGCCACACAGAGAACTAACTTGTGCACGGAGGCAGCTCCGGATTATCCAGTGACACCGGTGGGAGCGGACGCTTGGACGGGCTCCCCTGTAGAGACTGTGATGCACAGAGTCTGGGTTATCTTCAGTGTGAGTGTCTGCTTTATAATCTTCATCCTGCACTACGACTACCCGCAGTGAGTAACCTGTCTACCCTGCACCCTGCGCTCCCAAATATCCCACCAAAACCCCAGAGGCCCGGGCCCTTCCCTACCTGTGGAGGGACTGACACCTTGCTGCTCCCCACCATCTTCCCCGGTACTCCTTCTAGAAGCGGCAGTACTCCCATTACCGCAACCCGTAGGTGGCGTCACGAACCTCTCTCCTGTAAATAATCCCCTTTCAAGGATCTGAGTGTCTGCCGATCCGGACCCCTCGAGCCACTATCACCGCGGATCCGAGCACCCCGGTCTGCGCCGGGGCAGCACATATGCACAAAAGATTGATGAAATGGGAAAACTTCTTTAAAGGCACTCAGAATATTAGTTATTCCAGCTAGACTTGGTTCTATATAAAAAAATAAAAGACTGCCTTCAACAGAAATGTAGCGTAAGAGCTTCAAAAGTTTTGATTGTACCCAGGCCTTCGAGTTTGTCATTCAGTCATGATCAGGGCGAATTTCCTCTGAATTTAAATAAGAATGCTTCCAGCCACTGAACGGAAGCAGGATCTTTGGTGAAACATATAGGTGTATTACAAGCTTTCATTATAAATTATTCAGTGGTGAAAATCAGAAAAACAGGACTATTTGAATGTTGAGAAGCAAAATACTCATTTAGGAATTTCTGTTTGTACGGAAAGTTGATTTCCTTGTTAAGAATCTTCACTGCATTTCCCCTTGTGGGGGACCAAAAAGTGTAATGATGAAGTTCTCCTGCGTGGGTTTGGTGCACAGAGTATTGCTGGGGTCATCAGTAACAGGATTGTGATCAGATTTTTATTAAGGGGACCGTCCTAAAAAATGAATTGTCCAATGCGGACCTCCTTTATGGTGTATCTATTCTTCACACAAAAGATGTAAAAAAAAGTATGGTCTCGATGCCTGCATTCTGTGATACTATTCACTACTTACGGATAGTATAGACAGAAGGGTAGTCAAACAAGCGGGGGCCGGAAACAGGAGGACATGACAGGACATAGGGAGTAAGCAGAAACGCAGTCAAGTCACAGGCCGAGGGTCAGCATTCCAGGAGAGCACGTATTAGATTCATGGAGCAGATAGACGATGAGGTCAGGTAACAGTCCGAGGTCAGAACCCTGGAGGTAACGACAAGAACAGGGAGTCGGTATAGAGAAGTCAAACAACTGTCCAGGGTCAAGAAACTTAGATCAGAACACAAGCACAAACATAAGCCAAGAGCACAGCTGCATAACCAGAGAGTACGACTGGCAAGGTTCTGGGGGAGCAAGCCCAATAATGAAACAGAGTAATTACCAGGAAGGTGGAACACCTGAGTAAAAGCACCTCCCAGAACCTGCATGGAATCCTGTGCTGTCAAACCACCTGTCACTAGTGCTCAAGGAAACAAGGCAGAGCATCTCCTCATGCAAGATGCTCTGCACAAAGGAAACATGTCACTGCCAGCTCTGTAGTTCAAGACGGCGCAGTAAAGCATCACTTGGGTGCAAGATGCCCTGCACAGAGGAATAATGTCACTGCCGGCTTCGTATTTCAGGAAGGCTCAGCAGAGCATCATCTGCACAGAGGAATCATGACACATTCCTTTTAGTATGTAAAAATTGATTTTGGTGTACATACCAGTCTATTATATCCAAGAATTGTTTAAAGAGCATCATAAAATTTCATCCTTTATTAATATAAATATTAAAAGAGAAAAAGCAATGTTTTTTACTTTTAATGTTACAATCAACTCACAAAGCCACCAAGGTGAACAATCTATTTGGTTGGGTCCAGTTCAGTATCGAATGCCCAACATATCAGGTATAAGTCAAAGATGGTCACTATGATGGCCACTAAATACAAATAATTTACAAAAAACACAAGAAAAAAAACACAATAGACAGAACAAAAAACAGTGATTTTGTTACAAAGCAGCGGACAGTGGTCCTATTAGAAAAACTTAGCAAAACAAACAAATTAAACCCAAATAAATATGTTTACTCAATGGGATGCTGACAGTGGTCAGGCATAGGAGAAAAACATATCATAGCATAGGACAAGGAATGATCTCACCACGTCCTTCTATGTCAGGGTGTGCAGGGTCTCCATCGCAGTTCTGGGTCCAGAGTACTGATCCAGTTCTAACTGTCCCTATCAGCTCCTGGAGAACAAAAATAACAAATACCTGCTACCCTAATCTCCCGTCCTAACAAGGACGGTCCACAGCTAATGTATCAAGCTGGACCCCTATAATGACCCTAACTGCGTCCCGACGCGTTTCGTCCTCAGTGACTCCTCAGGGGACATAATGCTTCATAAAGGAAAGGTCCTTGCTGCCAGCTATCATACACCCATAGTGCTAGAGAGCCCGGCACAACCAAAGTGGGGTCTTTTAAACATAATAGCTTCAGATCTGATCCAATCAGGTAGGTTTAAACTCACCTCGTATTGATTTCATCAGAGCTGTGCATTATAATGCCATGATTCTAATCGCATAATGCTTGTGTTCTTTGGCTTCCTGGAAGGCAAGGCGTGCAATCCATTTGGAGTCACGTCCCCCACATCCAGAAGCACAAAGGGAGGAGATAAATGTCTCCTTGTTTCCTGTGACACGTATCGTGCGCTCAATCCAACGAGATGCTCACAGGAACAGGGGATGTGGAAGAGGAGGAGATAACTCCTCCTCTCTCAATGAGATGGAAAGCGTGCGTTCCATCTGGAACCATGCTCCCCAGTACCCGGACATCCGGTGAGGGACGGACAGCTCCTCCTCCCAGAATGCAAAGCGTGCATTCCATTAGTGACCACACTCCCACCTTACGAATGCAAAGGGACGGGGAGAAAAAAAAACAACTCCTCCTATATCCACCCACAATGCAAGCCCCGCTACAAGTGAGCATATAAGCAGAGGGGAACGATATTAGTCATACTGTCCAGGGGGAGAGAGGCAGTCGCACCTCATCCCACCATATGTAACTGATGGACTATTCATTAATATGTACAGAGAATCAGTACCCCTAATGCATATTAATTATTTACACCAATAAGTGGATGATCAAAAGGTTAACCACTCCATATAGTGGTGTAAGGTAGTTTCAGAGTTCAATATCATTATATAGTATTGCTGTTACAATAATATCCAAGAATTGTGTTAAATATCATGCTCTGCAACCTTCTATTTCCTTTTTTGAGTGAGCTGTTCCTCTTCAGCACCATTCCGCCAGCACTATTATTCCCTCACTTCAGAGCGTGATTGTTCCTTCATAGTCTAAAGACTTGCCGGCGCTGAACTCTCCTTCTAAAGGGTGCTTTACACGAGACGATCTATCGTGCGATAGATCGTCGGGGTCACGGTTTTTGTGACGCACATCCGGCATCTCTTGCGACGTCGGCCTGTGTGACACCTCCTAGCGACGCAGTATCCCTCACAAATCGTGAGTCGTGTACCCGTCGCTAGGTTTCATAAAATCGTTTATGAAACATGGCGCCAGTTGTTCATCGTTTCCGTGGCATCACACGTTGCTCCGTGTGACACCACGGGAACGATGAACATCGCTTACCTGCGTCCCGCGGGTCCTGCCGGCTATGCGGAAGGTAGGAGGTGGGCGGGATGTTTACATCCCGCTCATCTCCGCCCCTCCGCTTCTATTGGCCGGCCGCCGCGTGACGTTGCTGTGACGCCGAACATCCCTCCAACTTCAGGAAGTGGATGTTCACCGCCCTCAGCGACGTCGCCCGGGAGGTAAGTGCGTGTGACGGGGGAGATAACGAGTTTGTGCGCCACGGGCAATCAATTGCCTGTGACACACAAACGACGGGGGTGGGTACGATCGATCGTGAAATCGCACGATCGGTCGTCCCGTGTAAAGCAGGCTTGATACCTATATGAAAATCAACAGACAGGCGAGCATGGTAGCATAAAGCCCACTATAACCAATTAACTTACCATTAATAAAGAAATAAATACTCAGACACATGACATTTGGATTAAAATGGCCGTGGTGTTTTATTATTGGTAACTTGATAAATTAAAATCACCATATTATTAAAAATAAATAACCATAAAATTTCATAAATACCACCATAAAGTACAATTAACCACTTATAAAACCACAATCCACCCAACATAGTTGGGCGATTTTTCCCCAAACGGCCGAGTATTAACAATACGAGGCCCCCCCAAACACTGCAGCCATTTTTCTATCATATTCTGAATACCCACATTAAAAATGTCCAGACCAACATCAGAGAGATGTACCCCATCTGACCTGTATAGGCCAGCCGCAAAACCTTCCAGATCGCTATGGCGATATGAGAAGTCGCCCAAACTAACAAAAAATTTTGCCATGTCACGATTGACACATTTCCTTATTTTTTCCAAAAAGGCAAGCTGGCCATTCCAGACCAGTCTTGGTACAATTTCAGAAAAAATCAATGCTGAATAAGGAAAAAGGTTCTTTATTAGCGCAAAATCTCTGTGGAAATTAGATAACAAGTCCAATGTCTTTATTTTACCTAAGTCATTCCCTCCAATGTGTAAAATTATGAGATCAGGATACGGGTGAGTCAACAGCATACCTTTTAGGGTGCCAACTAAATTAGAAAATTTTAGACCCCTTTTACCGTACCAAAAAACATTTATCAGTTCATACTGAAAAGATAAGTTCTCTGTGTAACTTCTACAAGCCGCTCTCCTCTGCGCCCAATGTATAAACGAGTGACCTACAAGCCAAATCACCATTGGGCCTAGAATTGGAGAGAGACAGAATAAATTAATTATAATAAATTAGGGCGTATATACAACTGATAGCGTTTTGACGCCCATCTACCAATTTTACCAATTCTTTTTCCTTTGAGGCCAGCTCTTGCTGCCTCAGTTGCAGCCCCGATCCGAAAAGAATGTGATGAGAAGTTGGAGCTATCTAGCTGTAATTTAACCATACATTTTTTTAATATTGCATTAAATTGAAATTAGTGGCAGGAGAACCGTCTACATGTAAAAACAACAAACCCGGGGTATCCCCCCGTACAGTAAGCCATTTACATAAATTGGTGACGGGGCATATACATGAACCCCGTAAAGGGCGCAACTTCACAGAACACCCTTTACCAAGTTGGTCCATTTTTGACCTACTAATAAATAACACAGCACAAGAGTCAGATACATTAACATCCTTCCTATATAAACCCGAGGTGTTGCACCGACTATGGGACAACAACTCACTAATCCTGAGTGCTGCGAAGAAACAAATCACAAAAGCTGCACGAAATAAACATAACTCAAAATTATTAAAACAAACTTCACTCAACATAAACCATAACTTTTCTAATAGATTCACGGATATAGGCCTGTGGCGATCAGGCACAACACAACCTTTTTTACAACCCTTTAGTGCCTGCCGAACCGCAAATAAGCTTAATAGAGACTCCTCACCATATAATTTTAAGAAAAAAGAGACTCCACAAAATGTTTTATACAAAAAAGTATAACGATAACCTAAACCAATATAAAAATTCAAAAAACGAAGTGCTGTAAACACATCACACTTGTGGGGAAACAGATTCCTAGAATCACAAAATTGATTCCAAGCCAACCAAGCAGCCGAGTATGCCTTCCATGTCCCTGGTGCAATAGAATTTTTAATGGAAGCTGCTACTAATCCAAAATTGCCTCCCATAGCTGGGACGGGCATGAAGTCGAAAGGGAATCCATCTTTCCTGAACTCTTCCTGAATTCCTCTAACCGCTGAGAAGAGAGGTAAAAAACGGCAGCATTATTGCACTCTGGAGCAAAACGAGCCTTCAACCAAATATTCCACCTCAAACACAAAAGGACCAATTTTCGCAATATACCACCTAGAAACTTACACTTCACCACCAAGGTGTTTAAAGCAAAAACCAAACCTTGACAATGTGATATGAATATAATCCTCCTATTCGCTAGTTCCTTACCCCAAATATGCACTGAAACAAAAACCGGAAAAAGCTCCAATAACACCTGTTTCTACAGCAAACCTTCCGACAACCAAGATGAAGGCCATGAAGAAAAGCACCAATGTGTACGAAAAATCGTACCGAACCCCACTTCCTTAGACACCCTTGTAAACCAAAGTAGATCCTGAGACAACATAAAATCCTGCTGAACGCAGCTAATCCCGTTAAAACTTTCTAAAAATTCATACCAAATTCTTAAATCCTTCCTCATCTCCCACGAAATTCTAATGTGTGAACCTGAACACCTAACACCCTTAGTTGCATCATACAAACATCTTGAAAACACTCTACCCATTGGCAAAATTCTTAATGCAAAGTTCAAACCACCCAGCAGAGATTGGAGCTCTCGCAGGGTACACTTTTTCTTCACTAAAAAACTCGCAATACAGCCTTTTAACTTCATAATCTTCTGGCCAGGGAGTCTCAATTCCATTTTTTGTGAATCCAAAACAATCCCTAAAAACTCGAGCTCTGTACAAGGGAAAACTGTTTTATCATGAGCTAACGGAACCCCAAAAAACTCCATCAAACCCAAAAATTTATTTAGTAATTGCAAACAACGTCCTGACCTACCAACAAATAAGAAATCGTCCAAATAATGTAACATACCCCCCTCTGAAAACCCCTCTTGAACTGCCCAATGCAAAAACGTGGAAAATGACTCAAAATAATAACATGATAAAGAAAAACCCATAGGGAGGCACCTGTCAAAATAAAAAGAACCCTCAAAACAAAAACCCAAAGAATTAAAACCCAAGGGGTTAATTGGCAGAAGCCGGAAGGCAGACTTAATGTCTGATTTGGCCAGGAACCAATCCGGACCAAACTTCCGTAACAAATCCACTGCCTCATCAAAAGATGTGTAACTCACCGAAGATGCATTAGGATCAATAGCATCATTCAGTGAGCTACCTGTTGGATAAGACAAGTGAGGTATGATCCTAAAAGAATTAACCTCCTTCTTGGGGACAACCCCCAAAGGTGATATCCTAAAATTTGTAAACGGAGGAAATTCAAAAGGACCAGACACCCTGCCTAACAACAGTTCTTTTTCAATATGTGACCTGACTACCTCCTTATGGCTATCGACCGATTGTAAATTCTTAGTTACATTACAACCTATACCTTCAAAAGAAGGTACAGGAAAACCTGCCTGAAACCCACTACGAACCAGAGCTGCCTTCGGCCTGTCTGGAAAACGGTCTAGCCACGGGAGCATTCCTTCCAGGCTCACTGGAGTCTGAGCCTTTGAAAAACTGCTCCCTAACACCAGATGGCTGTACCGTGGACTGACCATGCTTTTTAAAACATTTTAACAAGGGGTGAGTGTCGCGGGCGGAGGAGGGGACGCCACGCTCTCCCACTGCTCGGGTCCGGCTGCCGCTGCTGCCGTGGCCTGCTGCTGCTCGGTGGCTCGAGCAATGGGCCGGATCTCGGGGACTCTAGCGGCGCTCCTCGCCCGTGAGTGAAAGGGGTTTGGTTGTGGGGATTGTTTATTGTCCGTGACGCCGCCCACGGTTGTGGTGATTAGGTGAACACCACCGCTGCTCTGGCTGGGGATCCCGGGAGTGGTGGTATGGAGCAGCCAGTTGTTGATTTGCCCCTCCGTGGGTAGGGGATTGGTGGTCCCGGGGCCCAGTGATGGAGGTTGGGATGGTGGACAGGCGGGTTATGGGGCCTGTGGAGGTGCAGGGGCGCAGGGGCAGCGCAGTGCCGCACGGCACGGAGGTACTCACTCAGCCAGTAAACACGACACAGTTCTCGGTAAACAAACGGCTGGTTGGACGGGTCCCTCGGACGGTTGCGGTGCTGTTGTTCCCTGCAGTTGACGGTGACGGTCTCTTCCCTGCACCTATGTGTAGTCTGTTGGTAGCAATGGATTCCCACCGGTAACCCGCTCCCCGGCCTGGATATGGGCCGGAGGAGCCCCACTCTTGCCCGCAGGTGCTGGCCCTGGGAAACTTGGCGGTGGCGGTGTCTCCCCTTAACGGTCGGACTGTTGCCTTCAATCGGGACTTGGTTGTTGGGAGACAGTCGTCCCCTTCACTGACGGATTTGGCAAATTATGGCGACTCCTAGGCTTGCCGGGATCCGAAAGGCTCCTGCCCTGGTGCTGACTGTTCTTCGTATACCGCTTCGGTACCGCCGGGTCACCACCCGTCCACGGTCCTTTCGGCAACCTCCGAGCAATCTCTCCTGCAGACGGTCACCGCCGTCTGCCAACCTTGCTGTCTCAGTCCGGGGCACACACCCGGACCAACTTCAGGCTTCTTGCTGTCACTTTTTCTGTCACTTTCAACTCTCCTCTTACTCTCCCTGTTTACTCCTTCACTTCCCTAGCTTATCTGCCTGGTTTTCCCGCCTCCAGGGCTGTGAACTCCTCGGTGGGTGGAGCCAACCACCTGGCCCACCCCCTGGTGTGGACACCAGCCCCTGGAGGAAGGCAACAAGGATTTTAGTTTTGACTTTGTGTGTTCCTGCAGGGAATGTAGGGTGCGTGTGGTGTTGTGACCTGTGACCCCTGGCTTGCCCAGGGCGTCACATGAGCCCCGTCACAAAACGAGCACTCATGGCGAAAGCGACAGGTACCCTGCCACTTGCATGAGGACTCATTGAATGCAAAGCACACCCCCCTTTTTGAATTGACATTCACCTGCTGTCTGTGAGGGTTCTGTCGCTGAGGCAGCATTAAATTCAGCCATAATCCAACATCTTTAACACCCCACTTGACAGCAGGGTGAACCGCCAATTTCTGTCTGAAAGACTCATCGTAATTCAGCCACGCTAAGCCACCGAAATTACGATAAGCCTCCAGAATACAATCTTGGTGTTGAAACAAACCACTACATAATTTAGGAAACTTCTCCCCAAGAACTGCAGCATAAATGGAGAAAGCCTGTAACCATGAATAAAATGATTTAAAATTTTTCTTTCTTTCTGACTCAACCTCTTGTTTTCCATCAGGTTTCTCCACTTTATGCTGCAGCTCCCTAGCAACCGGTAACAGAGAAAAGATATCTACATACTCTTGTCTCCAAATCTTTTCTTTAATGGAAGCACTGAGATGAAAACCCAAATGGGAAACATCACATGTCAGTGCTTTCTTTAAATGAGACTCTGCCACCCCAGGGAACATGTCCTGAATAGAAACTTCAGCAACAGGTGCCTGGGGAAGCACTACATGGCCCCCAAGCAGCTCGGACAAAGTCCTAATGACCATGTCCTTTACACAATTAATATTGGGTGCTCTAGCAAGGGGGCTCTCACCATGTCCTCCGCTCCCGGGTCCATCCAACGCGCTGTACAGGGGTTGACGACCTCCACTTGCTGCGACGTCCTCTTCGGATTCTTCGGTCGAGCTCCAGACCTGCGTCGCCGCCGCCAAAGCCCCAGCCGAGCTCTTTTGCAATGGGGCCGGCGGCGCGTACAGGCCCGTGAGTGACCCAGGATCTCCGCTATAACCGGCCACAACAGCCGGAGCGGAACTCCCGGCGACGACTTCCGGGATAATCACCCGCCGGGCATTCTGGGAGTCGCGCCCTGATGACGCGGCCAAATCTCGTCGGCTTCTTGGGCGGTCTCGCGATGCTCCGGACCCTCCTCTCGCCGGAACTCCCGCCTTTCGCGATGTCTCCGACGCCTTCCTCTCAGTGCCGCGCCGACCGCGAGCAGATGCCGACCTCTTCCTCCCTCCGCCGGACCGCTGGGAACAGGATTCAGGCGGTGAGTAGACGTCGCTCTTCTTCCTCTTCTTCCGCAGGGATCTCCGGACATCTTCTCCATCTCCGGGCCGCAGAAGCTCTTCCCTCCGCACAGGAACACCGGCGGGATCCGGAACTGGATCCAGGACCACTTCGGCGGCTTCGTTCACCGGCGCCAGACACCTCTTCAGCCACTCCTCGCCGTCCGCTGCGCCGACCCGAGCCATCATCTTCTCCAGGAGGGACTCCATCTGGATTCTTCTTTCTTCATAGCTGGAAACTGACACAGCTGGCTCACAGCTGGCTCCTTATAAAGGCAAGTCTCCTGCATATTTACCTCTGTCCACCAATGACAGACTTTAAAATTGGCGCGCAGCAGGCTGACCAATCACAGAGCCTGCTCGCGTTACTCACAGGGGGCAGATTAACCCTATAAATTCCCACCATAACTACTTCCATTACAACCACGCAGCAGGCTGACCAATCACAGCAGCCTGCTCGTGTTACCACATGAAGGGTATTAACCCTTCATTCCCCATACTGAATTTGGCACCGCTGAATGCCACAACCTAAACCTGTAACACCTATAAACATAACGTCAAGGGGGCCCATGCCACCATGTAATCACCAGGCTATACGCTGCTGGTGATTATACAAGAGCAGAGAAAAGAAGACCTATGCTCACTTCTTGTAATCCATCTTGGCTTTTATACTGCTGGAGACACATTGCTTTACAAAAGGCAGTGGGCAGTGGGGCAAAATAATTGTTAAAGAAAGTGATTTGCAAAATATTTATCAAATGAGAGGAAGTTCTTTAAATGTTAAGGACCAAATTTGTTTTAAAGCCAATTTCACTTTCTAAATTTATATTTCCATTATTTCCCATTTAATACCTTCGTCCTGGCAATATTTGTCTATTGCAGACATCCACAAAATGTGGTTGACCAGGTCGGAGGCTGGAAAGTGTCCACAGTGACCTTAACGGCTTCATCCAAGGGAAAGGCTCTTCATCAGGGTTCCGAACGGAATACAGTTTTGGGGGGAATCCAGCATAAATTCCGATGTAGTACTCAACGTAGAATCTAGCCTAAGCAACAAGAACATCCGATTTTCTTGCTTAGAAAAAAGTCTTGTCCTTGGATTTTCTGCCGTCTCAGTTGCATTCAGATGATAAGCATGTTGCCACTTAGTCAACAGGTTTGCTGATTGCATCATTACTAAGATGCCGTTCTTAGACAGGGAGGGTTATGTATTAAATGAAACACTATAATGACATGTAATGAGCCTCGCTTCACATACTCTGTATATTTAGATTTGGGGTTGGCCAAGGTGACAATGAATAATTCAGGCTGTCATGGATTGGCACTCAACACTTAGCTATTAAACTTCAGAGAGATGTTTATATTGTGCTGTTTTGCCCATCTGGGGATGAATCATTTCACCCATCTCCAAGCCAACATCCATATTTTCGTCTGGAAGACAACAGATGTCCTTGTTTGTTGGGGGGTGGGGGACATTACTGGAGAAGAAGCCAGAACTCTGAGCTGAAAGAAAGTCATAGCAATAGTCAAAGTTCATGGATTTGGAACTGATTTACAATCACAGCGACTCTAAAAAAAACACCATATCAATAATGAGGCAAAAGACAACTTCTGTTCTTTGTAAGAGATGAGTGTATACACGTAAGACATAATACTTGTGGTCACTAGTAATTACTCTGTGTAGTAAAGTGCCCTAAAATGTGGTGCAAGTAGGATGGCACCAGGCTTGGACTGGCCCACAGGAGAGCAGGTAAATCCCCCGGTGGGCCCTTGTGAAGGAATAAGCTAATTTCCTTCCAATATAAGCAGTAGTTGACCCAATACCTGTCATTCACTATGTACATACAATAGCAGCATCTCATCATTCATTCAATAAATTAATCAGTTTATTATTATATAGAAGCAAAGGAAAATTGGTGAAAGAGTGTAATTGAATATTAGCATGTAGTCAAAAAGTGGCCTCTTCAGAGTCAAAGTTACTGGTGGGCCCTTGCCATCCCAGATCAACAACTGGATGGCACTGTCATAGTACCAAGTGGAAGGACGGATCCTCAAGAACCTGAGGATGAGGAGGAAAAGAATTAAATGAAGGTAAAATATGCATACATGTGGCTCAGGGCTAGATATTACCCCACTGTGTGGTTTTCTTTTTTTTTTTTTTTTTAGAAATGGCATTTTCATAAACCCTACTGATGTCATGTCTGAGTTAGAAGTGTTGTCTTATCTATTTAAATGGCTAAAATTTTAAAATACTTTTAAAAACATGCAATACTTAGGCCTTGTGCGCACTAGGCGTTTTTGCCGCGTTTTTAGCGGCGTTTTTTACCGCGTTTTTGTGCTGAAAACGCAGTGACATTGCTTCCCCAGCAATGTCTATGGGTTTTCATAAGTGCTGTCCGCACACAGCGTTTTTTTGTAGCTGCGTTTTTGTGGTGACCACAAAAATGCAGCATGTCAATTATTTCTGCGTTTTTCACTGCATTTTTCACCCATTGAGTTCAATGAGATGTTCAACAACGCAATGAAAAACGCATATAGCCGCGTTTCTATGACTAAAAACGCAGCTATAAACGCAATGGGTGGGCAGTAAAGTGACGTGTACAGGAAGAGGATTCCTTCTGTTGGTAAACACAGAAGTATGAATCCTCCCGGTACCGTCACCGCTGCGTCCACAACCCGCCCGGTGCCATGTCAGCTCCGTGCGGCGCCATGTCTGGGCGGGAGGTGGAGGCAGCGGCGAAAACAAAAGTGAACAGTAGAAAAAAAAAAAATGTCATATATACTCACCTGTCTGCAGGGTCCCGGTGCCATGCCCGCTCCCAGCCCCTGTCTCGGTACCGCCGCTCTGGCTGTGTGCAGTCTCCCCGGGGCAGGACCTTGCTTGCAGGACCTGGCGGTGGATCACCTGATGCAGTCACCTGACGCATCAGCTGATCGTAGTCTCGCCGGCTTTTTCGCGCCCGGCCGGCTATCAGCTGATCCTGCCGTCAGGGGACTTCATCAGCTGATTACCGGCAGCTCCTGCAGTGATGGGACAGGATCAGACTCCTGTCCAATCGATCGCTGCAGGAGCTGCCGGTAATCAGCACAGCACATAAGTGAGTATTATTTTTTTTTTCTACTGATGCATCAGCTGATTGTATAATCGGCTTTTATACAATCAGCTGATGTGTGATGTGATTCACGTAGTTTAACCTGACACATCATCTGATCGCTTTGCCTTCCAGCAAACCGATCAGATGATATTGGATCCGGGTGGACGGCGCGGGACCCTTACCCAGGATTACTGCGGAGGGGGGTTCTTTATTTCAATAAAGATGGAGTCACTAATTGTGTTGTGTTTTATTTCTAATAAAAAATATTTTTCTGTCTGTTGTGTTTTTTTTTTTTTATCATTACTAGAAATTCATGGTGGCCATGTCTAATATTGGCGTGACACCATGAATTTCGGGCTTAGGGCTCGCTGATAATATACAGCTAGCCCTAACTCCATTATTACCCAGCTAGCCACCCGGCATCAGGGCAGCTGAAGAGTTGGATACAGCGCCAGAAGATGGCGCTTCTATGAAAGCGCCATTTTCTGGAGTGGCTGCGGACTGCAATTCACAGTGGGGGTGCCCAGAAAGCTTGGGCACCCTGCACTGTGGATTCCAATCCCCAGCTGCCTAGTTGTACCCGGCTGGACTCAAAAATTAGGTGAAGCTCACGTCTTTTTTTTTTTTAATTATTTCATGAAATTCATGAAATAATTAAAAAAAAAAGGGCTTCTCTATATTTTTGGTTCCCAGCCGGGTACAAATAGGCAGCTGGGGGTTGGGGGCAGCCCGTACCTGCCTGCTGTACCCGGCTAGCATACAAAAAATATGGCGAAGCCCATGTCATTTTTTTTTCTTTTTGGGCAAAAAACTGCATACAGTCCTGGATGGAGGATGCTGAGCCTTGTAGTTCTGCAGCTGCTGTCTGCTCTCCTGCATACACTAGTGAATGGAGGATGCTGAGCCTTGTAGTTCTACAGCTGCTGTCTGCTCTCCTGCATACACTAGTTCTGCAGCTGTCTGCTCTCCTGCATACAATGAACATTTTGAAGAAGGAAATGACATCGGACCTTTTTTTTTTTTTTTTATCAACAATCTTTAATGGCATTGTGCACTGATTAAAAACGCAGTGAGCAAAAACGCAGCAAAAAACGCACCAAATCGCGGCAAAAACGCATGCGTTTTTGTCGCATTTTTTAGCCGCGGGTGTGTTTTTTGAGACAAAAACGCACATAAAAACGCAGCGTGAAAAAAACGCCTTAGAATTAAAAATTCTCCCAAGAACAGAAGGTCACTGGGGTCAGTGTTCTACGGCAAAAATTCGACCCGGCCACGATGTTCACCAAAATGCGTCAAGCCAAGCCCTAATTGCTCTTCCCTTGGATGCACAACATGGCTGGGTGATGTATATGGGGTAGAACACTGAAGCCAGTGCCCTTTGCCAGGTTACCTTGCCATCAGGGAGGTGGTATGGATGGAAATAACCTCCGGAGGCAAAGTTTTGTTAAGCACTCTGGTTGTGACACAACATGACACTTCTTTTGCACATTGAAATCATAGATTTCTCTGGATTCAATCAACAGATTGAGGATATAAAAGGCACTAATACGTTTACCTTTCACTGATCTACATGCCCATATGAACGACTTACAGGGGTTGATCTTGCTGACTGATTCCATTTATACACTTAGGCTAAGGCCACATGACTGTATGGCATCCGATGCGACTCTTGGCTCCCGTTGTGCTGCAAGTGTAAGCCGAGTGTCATGCCACTGTGATCCTCCGATCCTGCGATCAGACCACAGCTGCAGAAAAGAAGCTGGGCACTGCGGAGGAGAGGAAGGGATTAATACCCCTATCTCCTCCATTGCCAGCTGATGCGATTATCGCACTGCACTCCGGTGTCATCCGAGTGCAGTGCGATGTTTCTCTCGCACCCATAAACTTGTGTGGGTGCGAGTGAAAATAGATCGGATTTCACCTGCGACTGTTTTCTCAGTCCGATTAGGGCTGAGAAAATAAATGCAGATGGAAACGGCCTCATAGAGTAACATGGGTCCAGGTGAAAAGTGATTTATTTTTTATTGCATTCCACTCGGACCGTTTTACTCGCCGTGTCTCCTAGCCCTTAGAGCCTGACTCACAAATATTTGCATTGTGCATGTCAGTCTTAATGAAGTGGTGTGGTGGAATAAGATGCACCAAATGACTAAGGTGCATCTTACAAGTGCCATACACATTTAATCAGGACCTGAAGTACATTTCTGGTGGCATTAACGCCACTAAACTGGCATCAATTTTAAAGAATCAGATGGGTGGACTTATCAATGCCCCATCCAATACCACAAGGACTAGCATAAAAACGGCAAACGTTGCAAAATTGTTGCAAAAATCCTCATTGTAAAATAGGCGAATGTTTCTCACTAGTAATATACAGTATATCATAAAAGTAAGTACACCCCTCACATTTTTGTAAATATTTTATTATATCTTTTCATGAGACAACACTGAAGATGTGACTATTTGATACAATGTACAGTGGCCAGTGTACAGCTTGTATAACAGTGTAAATTTAGTGTGTCCTCTAAATAACTCAACACACAGTCATTAATGTCTAAACTGCTGGCAACTAAACTGAGTACTCCCCTAAGTGAACATGGCCAAATTGTTCCCAAAGTGTCAATATTTTGTGCTTGGCCAGCCCAACACCTTTACCATCCGTTTCTTTAGCAAGGCAGTGGTCATCTTGGAGGTGTGTTTGGGGTCGTTATGTTGGAATACTGCCCTGTGGCCCAGTTTCCAAAGTGAGGGGATCATGCTCTGCTTCAGGTGTCAAAGTACATGTTGGCATTCATGGTTCCCTCAATGACCTGTAGCTCCCCACAGACAGCAGCACTCATGCAGCCCCAAAGCATGACACTCCCACCATCATGCTGGACTGTAGGCAGCAGAGGCTTATCTAGGGGGCGGGCTAGAGGGGCATGTGCCCAGGGTGCAGCTGTCATGGGGCGCTGTCGGGCCACCTTATGTAGCGCTCTTTAAATTTCTCCAGTGGCTCCGTTTTGCCGCCCCCGCAGTGGGAGCCAGTCATTCTCTGAGTCCGGCAGTCAAGCTTAGCTGACAGCTGGACTCAGATAGAGTACAGTGCGCAGCGCCCTGCTATCAATTGTACTTGTGTCTTTCAGACACAAGTACTACTGAACCCTGACCGCCTGTGTGACGCCCTGGACCCCAGGGGTCACAGGTAGCAACACCTACCACATTACACACACACCCCCATCCCTTGTGAGGACACATCAGTCACCCGAAGGGGAGACCTGATGCCTTCCTCAGGACAAGTAGGGCACACTAGGTGGGCAGAGTCAGGCGGAAAGACACGCCCACCGAGGAGACTACTGTCCTGAGGCAGGAAATACAAACAGTTTAGTCAGGAGTTTGGACAGTGACAGGAGGTGTGGAGGAGCAGAGCTGTCAGGGACCCGGGTTGGAGCCTGGGATTCCCGTAATGTCAGTCAGGCAGACGGTGGTGGCCGCCTGCAGGAGTACCGGTAAGGCAACCGGCGGAACCGTAGGGACCGGGCCAGGGTTGGAGCCCGCTGGTCCTGAACCGGGGAACCGAGGGCTCCTCCGGCAGCTAAAACGCCGGGGAGCAGGCTACCACTGTCCAGGCAGGGGAGCCAACAGTCAAACAAGAGGTGCAAGGGAAAGGGGCCACCATCAGCCTCACAAGGGACACAAGCAGCCGGCTGCAGGACCCGACCAGACCCGAACTTTGGTTTACCAGTGACTCTGAGTGTGAATTAATCGTGAGTACACCAGTGCCATCCGGGCACGACACTGCACCGCAGCACGGCACCCTGCACCCCGACAACAACACCGTCACCAGTCCCTCCCAACCGGGCCCCGGGACACACTGCCCCTACCCATGGAGGGGCTAACATCTAGGCTGCGGCCACAACACCGATCCCGGGAATACCCTCCACTCCAGCCGCAGTGGTGGTGCATCCCATCACAACGACCCGTGGGTGGCGTCACGACTTATTCGACGACAACGCGGCCCCTGGCTGCGGACCTCGTCCCACACAACCACAACCACCCCACTGCCTCCCCTTAACAGAGCGACGTGGCCCCCGGTCCGGAGGCGCTCATGCCACCAACAACCCGAGCCCGGACCTCGAGCGGCTCGGCCCGAGCAGTGGAGAAGCGGCCGGGCCCCTCTCAGGGCGGTACATATCGACTCTTCTGGCGTCACGAACAGGATTCGGACAGTCCACTTACCTGTGGAAGTGCGCCTTAGAAGTATCCGTCAGCGGCGTCCTGCCGAAAAAGTTGAAGTTCCGCCATAAAGGCGCGAAAGTGAAGCCCCACCCCCGAAGGACGAGTGCTAAGAGAAAACCAAGGGGGAAGCGGGTGAAGAATGGCGGCATGTAACTAGCGCTGCAGAGTGCAGGGACGCCAGGACTCTGCCGCAACACGTTCCTGGACCCAGCAGCAAGATGTGCCAGGAGCTCCGGGCCAAGGTCCACTCCATGATGGCGGAGTGGACATCGGAGAAGAAGGGCTTGGTCGCAACCGTGCGGGCATACGAAGTGGAGGTGGCCTCAGAGGAGCGGGTAAGCGACCCACGCCCCTATGTCCCCGAGGAAACGGCCGCTGCGGCTGAGGGGCCCGGCCTGTTGCCATCCACCACGCCGCCTCCCTCACTACCCATGCCCGCAGCCACCACCCCGACCGACTCGTTACCCCTGTCACCGGTAGCGGAGCCCGCAGCGTCTGAGGAGAGGGCCCAGACCTGGGGCCCCTGGGCCTTACCTTTGTCATCGCCCTGGCACCCATCCCGGCTTCCATCCTGGCTGCGACGGAGATGACGACGGCCCCGGCAATCCGCCCAGCCGCAACGGAGGTGATCCTCGACCAGACGCCAGCACCGCAAGTCACGCTGACCACTCCCAGACACCCGGCCTCGGCGGAGGCACAGCGGGGCTGTAGCTGCCAAGCGCCAGAGCAGGCCACGTCACCGTGGGGCCCCTCACTACTGAAGGTGCCGGTAGCCGGCACGGAGGGACTCTGGCTGGGCCCGTCCCCCACACCGGCTGACCCGGAGCAGGCAGCCGACGCTCCAGACTGGGAGCGGCAGCCACTGCAGCTGTGCCACGAGACTGCTGCTTAAGGAAGAAGGATGCTGATGTGGTAGCGGATCCCGGCTACCATGTTAAAGTCCCCGTTGGGACCTGTGTTTGACCCCCGTTGACACCCCTGTTGCGTAAGTGACTGCTCATGGACAAGACCGTGGACTTGCCGGCCACCCAAAAACTTTTGGGCTTGTAAATATTGCCCTATCTGCCCCCTTAACATGCCTTCCCATTCCGTTAGCCTCCGGAGAGGCAGATTGGAGGAAGGACCCGCAGCAGAGAAGGCTGGGGTCCGGTCACCACTGGGACCGGTGACCATCCTCCGGGGAGCCCTTTAACAACTGCTGGGTGCGCCGCACCGTACCCGTTCCCGCCTGGGTGATCTGGCCGTGTTCCTGTTTCCGGACTGGGGAAAAGGGGTGCTGTCCATTTCTTAGGGGCAGCATCAAGGCTAGGTTGTTTGGGTGGGAAAGGCGGAAGGACATGAACCCGTTCCGTTAATAAAAGTTATGCAACGTTAAAGTAAAATGCCTCCCGTTATGGGAAGACCTGCAGAAATCATATAATGTACAAATGTTATTATAATTGTAAGTGTTTCCCGTTTTACCGTTTTTACAGTTAAAATAAAAATAAAAATAAACCGGAATTGGTCGGGCAGCCCGCGGACGGTCTGCATTAAACCAAGGGGCAATGTGACGCCCTGGACCCCAGGGTTCACAGGTAACAACACCTACCACATTACACATACACCCCCATCCCTTGTGAGGACACATCAGTCACCCGAAGGGGAGACCTGATGCCTTCCTCAGGACAAGTAGAGCACACCAGGTGGGCGGAGTCAGGCAGAAAGACACGCCCACCGAGGAGACTACTGTCCTAAGGCAGGAAATACAAACAGTTTAGTCAGAAGTTTGGACAGTGACAAGAGGTGTGGAGAAGCAGAGCTGTCAGGGACCCGGGTTGGAGCCTGGGATCCCTGTAATGTCAGGCAGGCAGACGGTGGTGGTCGCCTGCAGGAGTACCGCTACAGCAACCGGCGGAACCATAGGGACCGGGCCAGGGTTGGAGCCTGCCGGCCCTGAACCAGGGAGTTAACAGTTTACTGGAGCACCAGAAACCGGATACTCAGACCCCGTCCTAGCTTAGAAGCCACTGAGTATAGGCAAATTAACTGATTGCAGTCTGGACCTCACGGGTTCATCCTCACCCAAAGTCCCGAAAGAAGGCAAAAGCCCACCGATACCGGGTGAGAGCCACCGCCAAGGGCCAAACATCCGACGGGCCAGTGCCTGCGGGCAACCGAGGGCACCTCCAGCAGCTAAAACACCGGGGAGTGGACTACCACTGTCCAGGCAGGGGAGCCAACAGTCAAACAAGAGGTGCAAGGGAAAGGGGCCACCATCAGCCTCGCAAGGGACACAAGCAGCCGGCTGTGGTATCCGACCAGACCCGAACTTTGGTTTACCAGTGACTCTGAATGTGAATTAACCGTGAGTACACCAGTGCCATCCGGGCATGACACTGCACCGCAGCACGGCACCCCGACAACAACACCGTCGCCGGTCCCTCCCAACCGGGCCCAGGGACACACCGCCCCTACCCACGGAGGGGCTAACATCTAGGCTGCGACCACAACACCGATCCCGGGAATACCCTCCACTCCAGCCACAGCGGTGGTGCATCCCGTCACCACGACCCGTGGGTGGCGTCACGACCCGTCCGACGACAACACGGCCCCCGGCTGCGGACCTCGTCCCACACCACCACCACCATCTCACTGCCTCCCCTTAACAGAGCGAAGTGGCCCCCGGTCCAGAGGCGCTCATGCCACCGACAACCCGAGCCCGGACCTCGAGCGGCACGGCCCGAGCAGCGGAGAAGTGGCTGGGCCCCTCTCAGGGCGGTACACCTGCACTTCCGGGTCAGCGAGACATCAGCAGTGTGATCAGGTCAGCTGATCGCACTGCTGACGTCACTCATTGGCGCCGCAGAGGCGGCCAACAGTGCTGGTGGTAAGTGCTCCAGTGTGATCTGAAAACACCGAAGAGGAACAGTATGGGTGTGGGGGGGGGCAGTATCTATAGACACAGTATGGGGTCAGGGGAAGAATGTATATGCGGCCACAGTATGGGGGAGGGTGAGGGGAGGATTGTGTCTGTGGCCACAGTAAGGGGGGAGAGGGAAGTATATGCTGTCACAGTATGAGTGGTGGGTGAGGAGAGAATTGTATATGCAGCCATAGTATGGGAGGGAGGGTAGGATTGGATATGCGGCCATAGTATGGGGGGAGGGGGAAGGGAGGAATGTATATGCAGTCACAGTATGGGTGGAGGGTGAGGGGAGGATTGTATATGAATTCAAGCAGCTCAAGGACCAGCTCACATGTGGAGCCATCCCAGTTGCTGTTCACGATAAAAAAGCGGACCGCCTCTAATCCCTGCTTGTGATCTATGCAAGTGTAAAGTGACTCTATATCCACAGTCACGAGGTACATGTCATCTTCTAAGTGTATCCCATCTATTCTTGTTAATACGTCCGTGGTGTCACAGACGTATGATGGGAGAGCCTCTGCCAGTGGCTTCAAGTAAAAATCCACAAATTTGCACACCGGATCACTAAGGCCATCCAACCCAGACATGATTGGTCTGCCCGGTGGTTCTGTGGCATCTTTGTGGATTTTAGGAATGAAGTAAATTGTTGGTGTCTTAGGATGTTTAACTGTTAACCCGTCATAGATTTTTTTTAGGAATTATACCCTGGGCAAAGGCATCATATAATATCAGATCCAAGTCAACAGAATATGATACTATAGGGTTTGTAGATAATTTTACACATGTGGTTTTGTCCCTCAACTGTTTCTGTGCCTCCTTTTCATACATCTTTTTGGTCCATAATATGACGTCCCCCCCTTGTCGGCAGGCTTGATGACTAGGTCACCTAGGGACTGCAATTCACGAAGGGCTGTGCGTTCAGCCCTCGTGAGATTGTCAGTCCGTCGTGCCGTGGAGATCTCCCTGAGGTCACGAATGACCAAATCTGTGAAGATCTCCACAGCAGGACATGTAGACACAGAGGGGGGGGGGTAACGTTACTTATTTAGGATATAGGTGCTTAGGGTATTTACCTTTAGTTGTCCCATCCTGTTCATCCAACAATAAACTCAAATTTCTGAGGGCTTCTTCCTCTATTGTAAGGTCAGATGTGAC
The DNA here is from genome assembly GCF_048569485.1 of Anomaloglossus baeobatrachus. Classification (NCBI taxonomy): domain Eukaryota; kingdom Metazoa; phylum Chordata; class Amphibia; order Anura; family Aromobatidae; genus Anomaloglossus; species Anomaloglossus baeobatrachus. Next base: position 618,672,224 of record NC_134355.1, read on the forward strand.
TGTGGGATCATCACTCTTTTTATGGTGAAATTTCTTAAGAATTAATTCTCTTAAGAAAAGGTTGACATCCTTTATAGCTGTAAAGAGATTGAAACCGTTAGTGGGAACAAAAGTCAACCCCCTCTCAAGCAACTTTTTTTGAGTATATGTCAATATATATTCTGATAAATGAATCACCTGTAATTTATTTGTGTTATTTTTCTTGTAACCCTTTCCTTGTGATCCCAAGTACATGCCTTTATTTGTATTATTCTGTCTCTTATCTGTATATCTCAAAACCATGCCATTGCTAGGCCCTGATTCTTGATTATTTGAATCCTCGTTGGACATGCAGGATGTGAGTGATAGTGGGGTGATCTAGTGCACTCACCTTCCCTCGCACTAGCTAGGGTGAGTGGAGGGACAGACAGGAATTAGCCACATGACGACGTTGGGGGTAAGCACGCGTTTAGGGATGTTAGGAAGATAAAGGAGCAGACACAGGTTAGTGTCAGGTGGTGACCTGTTAACCCTTTCCCTACCATAAGGGACTTCCTACCCCCTTTCCATCCCTGTTACACCTCTGTGTTGCGCCATGTGCCGGACATTTCCTTGTCTGTGTGTGAGAGTGAGAGACTTAAGGGTGCTTTACACGCTGCGACATCGCTAACGATATATTGTCGTGGTCACGTCGTTAGTGATGCACATCCGGCGCCGTTAGCGACATCGCAGCACGTGACACCAAGCAGCAACGATCAACGAGCGCAAAAACAAGAAAAATCGTTGCTCGTTGACACGACGCTCCTTTCCCAAATATCGGTGCTGCTGCAGGTATGATGTTGTTTGTCGTTCCTGTGGCAGCACACATCGCTGTGTGTAACACCGCAGGAACGACGAAAATCTCCTTATCTGCGTCCACCGGCAATGCGGAAGGAAGGAGGTGGGCGGCATGTTCCGGCCGCTCATTTCCGCCCTTCCACTGCTATTGGACAGCTGCCGTGTGACGTCGCTGTGACGCCGCACGAACCGCCCCCATAGAAAGGAGGCGGATCACCGGCCAGAGCAACGTCGCAGGGAAGGTAAGTAGTGTGACAGGTGTTAGCGATGTTGTGCGCCACGGGCAGCGATCGGTACCAATATCGCAGCGTGTAAAGTACCCATAAGAGACTAAGGGGGTCTGAAACAGTGCTGTTAGAGGCGGTGCTATGGATAGGTAATGTAAGTTTAATTTCTTCTTTCTATTTTAGATCTTTCTGCATTAGTTAAGAAAAAGAATCAGGGATGGAAAGCCCCGGAAATGAATGTGTTGTCAGCTTTAGATGCCTAGTTTCCCAGTATTTTAGGATATGAGGCAATATTACAAAAACAAAAAAGCCAGACATCCTCTTGTTGTAATTCTCTAATTCCATTTACTAATTAAATGTTCTTGTAAACATTTCCAATTACGTTTTTCATGTTGACATCGCACAGTACATTTGGCAGCTTATATAACCTAAATGGCCTGGTTTTTATTGCATGTGTCTTTGTGCTCCAGCAGTGCTAAATTAGAATGGAGCAGTTATAGTTGTGTTTATTGGATGCATAATTGCCAATCTTTATAATGTTTGTCTACTGTATTATTTGCAGGGCTTGTCCATAGTTTGTTGCATGAATCACCAATGTCTAAATATATTTCCATAACATTGAAACTGCAACACCGAGAAGTAAAAGTCATGGAATTACAGACTTCATAGTATAGATAGACATGTTAATGATATGCAAATTATAAAATAATGGAACAAAAATTTCAAAACATCTCAATACACACTGCATGCAGAATTATTAGGCAAGTTGTATTTTAGAGAATTTTTTTATCATTGATCAACAACTATGTTCTCAATCAACCCAAAAGACTCATAAATATCAAAGCTTACATTTTTGGAAGTTGGAGTGTTTTTTTTTAGATTTGGCTATCTTAGGAGGATATCTGTTTGTGCAGGTAACTATTACTGTGCAGAATTATTAGGCAACTTAATAAAAACCCAATATATTCCCATCTCACTTGTTTATTTTCACCAGGTAAACCAATATAACTGCACAAAATATAGAAATAAACATTTCTGACATGCAAAAACAAAACCTCAAAAAATTAGTGACCAATATAGCCACCTTTCTTTATGATGACACTCAGCAGCCGACCATCCATAGATTCTGTCAGTTGGTTGATCTGTTTATGATCAACATTGCGTGCAGCAGCCACCACAGCCTCCCAGACACTGTTCAGAGAGGTGTACTGTTTTCCCTCCCTGTAGATCTCACATTTTATGAGGGACCACAGGTTCTCTATGGGGTTCAGATCAGGTGAACAATAATAATAATATAATAATATTTATTCATTTATATAGCGTTGTTAATTCCACAGTGCTTTACATACAATGGCAACACTGTCCCCATTGGGGCTCACAGTCTAGGTGCCCTATGAGTATGTTTTTGGAATATGGGAGGAAACCGGAGAAACTGGAGGAAACCCACGCAAACACGGGGAGAACATACAAACTTCTTGCAGATGGTGTCCTTGGTGGGATTTGAAGCCAGGGCCCCAGTGCTGCAAGACTGCAGTCCTACCCACTGAGCCACAGGGGGGGCCATGTCATTATTTTTTCATCTTTTAGACCTTTACTGGCCAGCCACGCTGTGGAGTAGTTGGATGCATGTGATGGAGCATTGTCCTGCATGAAAATCATGTTTTTCTTGAACGATACCGACTTCTTCCTGTACCCCTGCTTGAAGAAGTTGTCTTCCAGAAACTGGCAGTAGGTCTGGGAGTTGAGCTTCACTCCATCCTCAACCCGAAAAGGTCCCACAAGTTCATCTTTGATGATACCAGCCCATACCAGTACCCCACCTCCACCTTGCTGGCGTCTGAGTCGGAGTGGAGCTCTCTGCCCTTTATTGATCCGGCCCATCCATCTGGCCCATCAAGAGTCACTCTCATTTCATCAGTCCATAAAACCTTTGAAAAATCTGTCTTAAGATATTTCTTGGCCCAGTCTTGACGTTTTATCTTATGTTTCTTGTTCCAAGGTGGTCATTTTTCAGCCTTCCTTACCTTGGCCATGTCCCTGAGTATGGCACTCCTTGTGCTTTTTGATACTCCAGTAACATTGCAGCTCTGAAATATGGCCAAACTGGTGGCAAATGGCATCTTGGCAGCTTCTCGCTTGATTTTTCCTCAATTCATGGGCAGTTATTTTGCATTTTTTTGCCCAACACACTTCTTGCGACCCTGTTGGCTATTTGCCATGAAACGCTTGATTGTTCGGTGATCACGCTTCGAAAGTTTGGCAATTTCTAAAGGGGCGCTAATACGTCCCCTATCAACCTTTGAGTGTCTCTGCCTTACACAGCCTATTATCCCACATGCGACCTCAGTTATCTACAAATTGCTCTTTGAAAGAGACCTCCTCTCCCTTCCACCATACTGTAAAGTTTGGGAATCAGAACTCCACAAAATCTTCACGAAAACCCAATGGGACAAATGCTTCTCCCTCTCACATAGATCCGTTATAGCATCTAAATCGCAAAAGACTAGCTATAAGATAATATCGAGGTGGTATAGGGTCCCAGTCACACTTAATTAATGGTTCCCAGGAGTCCCGGACACATGCTGGCGTTGTGGAGCAGAGTTGGGAACGATGTCACACATATGGTGGTCCTGCCCAACCTTGAACGCTTTTTGGGGAGGGTTCCTCAGGGTGGTTCTGGAGGTGACAGGGATCTCAGTCCCCCCATCCCCGGAAGAAATTTTGCTTTATATGTTCCCCATGTCCAAATTTAAATATAAAAAAATCACTTTTCAGACACCTATTGCAGGCCGCAAAGTTGGTGATCCCCGGACACTGGAGGTCCCTGGATCCCCCGTCCCTGGAGGAGTGGTTCACAAAGGTCTCTCTGACACACCGTATGGAGACCCTGATCACTTATGCCCAGCAGGAAATGGATATGGTCGCCAAGACATGGTTTCATTGGGAGGCCTTTGTCTCTTCCCCCCTCTATAGTCACATCCTGAAATAACATGCAATGATCTGTTTCTCTCCTCTTCTCTAGTCTTATGTTCCACTAATTTTCTTTCTCCGCCTTTATCTTTCCTTTTTCCTTTTCTATATTTAAGAGACTCCCACGTTAGGGGGTCTAGGTTGGTGATTTGCCCGAACATATGATTGACTATAAATTCTCAACTGATTATAGGATTTATCAATGCCAGGAATTCTTTGTAAAGTATTTTGTCTGATTGTTATCGTTATTGCTAACTGAACCAAAGTTATACTGTATTGCGGTGATTGTCATCATTTTGTAAATGACTCAGTGGTATGTTCCTTTTCATTGTGTGTATTGATGACTTGAAAACTTAATAAAAATGTATTGTTTAAAAAAAAAATGTTTGGCAATTTCAAGACTGCTGCATCCCTCTACAAGACATCTCACAATTTTGGACTTTTCAGAGCCCGTCAAATCTCTCTTCTGACCCATTTTGCCGAAGGAAAGGAAGTGGCCTAATAATTAAGCGCACCTTATATAGGGTGTTGATGTCATTACACCACACCCCTCCTCATTACAGAGGTGCACATCACCTGATTTACTTAATTGGTAGTTGGCTCTCAAGCCTATACAGCTTGGAGTAGGACAACATGTATAAAAAGTATCATGTGATCAAAATACTCATTTGCCTAATAATTCTGCACACAGTGTATGAACATGTATCAAGATTTTTGTCATTTTTTTTTATCATTTACTTATCAGTAACATGTTATCCATTCTGTGGTTTCTATAAATTCACAACTTTTCATTCTTGTTGTTGCAATTTCAGTGTTGAGGAGTGTATAAAGAAGTGATACTTTTCACCAAATAATGTTACTCTTTCACTGTCACGTAATCTGGGAGATTTTATGACGGTGATCTGAAATGAAAATTTAGAAAACTTTCCAAACAATTTTGTTCAATGATCTTTTACTTTTTTAGGTCTTCAGCATCAATGGGTTAGTTTTTATTTACAAATTCCAAAAGAATGCAGGAGTAACGATATCCAAAAAGGATGTGTTGCAACCATAAAGCTCAATCTCTGTGCCTAAATATTCTCATCGGAGCCTTGCTCTTGCTGTCAGTAAAAAGAACAAGAACACGGGTCCATGTCCATCTGCACAGCAGTTTAGATGAAGGGTTCGCCAGAGAAAGATGTACCAAACTATTTAAAGTGAATCTGTCACCAGGTTTTTGCTCCCCCATCTGAGACCAGCTTAATGTAGAGACAGAGACCCTGATTCCAGCGATGTGTCACTTGTTTGCTGTCAATTTGATAAAATCCATGTTTTCTCTGCTGCAGATATAGCAGTTATACAGAGCTCATGAATATGCTGGACTGCCTGCAGCACGTCAAGTAGTCCTCTAATGATAATCTACTGCTGATTAAACAGTGATTTTATCAAAACTATACTAAGCAGCCCAGTTGTCACAGTCTTCTCTTTTTGAGATTAGTGACAGGCTTAGGGTTGGATTCTCATATATCATCTGAGGCCATACACCATACACATTAAACGTGTGTTTTTCTTTGGCAGCTGCAAGAGGTAATGTCAGTTCTCCTTGCCAGCAGCAAGCTCATTAACCTTGCCCAAGTTCTTTCTTTGATGACCACTTCGGTCTGGATAAAACCCCTCTGCTTGCAGATGAGGGTGCCGGTTATTCACATCATTCTGGAGCTAGTTCTGGAGCTGTGTGTAGTTGGCTGCTGCTGCTTGCTGCTTTGTTGTGTGAAAGTACCCACTTTTGTTACTTTCTCCTTTCCTTTGTTACCCCTTCCTGTACATCTTTAGTAGTCCCCAGTGTTGGTTCTTAGGTGTGTGTGTGTGTGTGTGTGTGTGTGTGTGTGTGTGTGTATGTTTTGTTTTACCCTTGTCTGTCTATACTTGTCTGTGGGGTTTTTGACTTCTGTCCTGGCATGTCCCCTTGGGTGGTGGGTTGTAGAGGCAGTCTTACCATTAGAACCAAGGACAGGAGATAAGGAGACATTGTGGGCTCAGACCTTTCTACCTTCAAGGATACTTCTGGGTTGAGGGAAAGTCTAGGGTACTCTTAGTCTGAAAGCCAGTGTAGGGGCTCCCTTCCAGTCACCCCCTCTCTGTCACAGTAGTGATACCAGTAAGTGACACACTGCTGGAATCAGGATCTCTGCCCCAATGTTATGCTGCTGTCAGATTAGGTGTCAAAAAACAGGTGACTGATTTCCTTTAAGAGGCATGTGCAAGTGTAAGAAATGTACTCTGACATAACTCTGCTGTACATTTTTCTTACATAAAAAACCCCACAAAAAGTAGCACATTTTTTGCACACTTTTTGCACAGCTTTGCTAAGAGTAGACAAAGGAATAATTTATTTGTTTCACTTATATAACACCATTAATTCAAAAGCGCTTTATAGAACTTATCCACCAATTTCTTTAGTCTCAAAGTATCTTGACGTTCCAGCATCATAAAAGGGAGAAAAATCACTTCATCCAAATTTGTACAAATTTTACCCAGTGACAGTGTTCTATTGCTGATTTCCGCTTTCAGCAGAATCATCAGCACACAGAGAATATGGGAGAATGAATTGTTTTACTTGGGACTTAAAGCAAATATGATTCTCTTCATTACAGCATGGAGGATAACAAGGAAGAACAATGAAACAAACAAACCAAAGAGGTCACACAGTACAGTTTTAACAACCTCTAACAATTACCACATCACCATCTGCAGACTATTGAACAGTACCCCTAGCATAAGCCTGCAGCTGTTGTACACCCAATAGTTTATTCTCTTTGAAATAAAACAATGTAATATATTGTATGTCAATAATTGTTCCTTTGTATTAATCTGTATCAGAGACCATCCAACATATCCAGAACATCATCTCTGACCACAAATCCACTCTCGGATGTGGTAAGATTTTGTTTCCAATTCCAGAATGTTTTGTCTCAGTTACTACAAATTCTAATCTACAGAAGAGGTGGGATCCTGAAACACCATGAGACTTATTGATCTGTAAGCTACACTAATTTCTTAAAGGGAACCTGTCATCAGAAATTTAGCTTGAATCCTAAAAGTTTCCCCCTCTGCAGCTCCTGGGCTGCATTCTAGCAAGGTTTCTATACTTTTTGTGGCCCCTTTTAAACCAAATTAAATACTTTATAAACTTGTACCTTTTGCTATGTAAATTTTGTAAATCGTTCATGGGGGCGGGCTCTCTGGTGACCGTTGCTGTTCCTCCAGCACATTGACGCCATCCCCCACGCTCCATTTCATCCATCAGGATGCCGCCCACTGCGCCCGAGGTGCCGCCCACGCCAGGATCGCTGGTGACGTGTGTCACAAGCACGAGATTATGGGCGGCGCTGTGATTGCATCGCAAGTGCCCGCCCATAATCTCGTGGACGCGCTTTCCCCCACTGCCTCCAGCGTTCTGCGCAAGCGCTCGCCGGCCAAATGACCTGACATCACCTCATTCCCATCTTACCCTGCAGCAAGGCAAGATGGGAAAGAGGTGACGTCGGGTCATCTGGCCAGCAAGCGCTTGCGCAGAACGCTGGAGGAAGAGGGGAAAGTACGGTCACGAGGTTATGGGCGGCACTTGCTGATGACACTCACAGCGCCGCCCACAACCTCGTGCCTGCGCAAAATGTCACCAGCGGTCACACGTGCACACAGTGCACAGTACAGCTACAGTCGCACAGCGCAAGCGCGGGACCACGGGCGCCCAGGGGCGGCATCCTGAGATATGAAATTCAGCGTTGGGGGGCGGCGTAAATCTGCTGGAGGAACAGCAACGGTCAGCAGAGAGCCCGCCCCATGGACGATTTACAAAATTTACATAGCAAAAGGTACAAGTTTATAAAGTATTTAATTTGGTTTAAAAGGGGCCACAAAATGTACAGGAACCTTGCTAGAATGCAGCCCAGGAGCTGCAGAGGGGGAAACTTTTAGGTTTATAGCAAAATTTCTGATGACAGGTTCCCTTTAAATCTGTCTAAATAAAACTACAAGCCCTCGAAAAATGTAAATTCATAGGTATGATTTATTTTTTCCCTTGCAGCATTTACCATAGGGGTTAATTAATCTTACAATTACATCGAACTTTTGTGGCACAATGATACCACGTATATTTGTTTGGCTTTTTTTAATTTTTATTCCTAGACTTTTAAATGGGTTATAGGTAAGTGAAGGACTGGCGTTACGGCAAGGCAAACTGGGCAGTTGCCCAGGGCTCACACTCCCTTGGGGGCTCCCAGCGTCTACAGCAGAAACTACACTGATTCACTGATTATAATCAGTATAGCTTCCCATGTGAGACTGCTTGAGGACCTTTATTGACATCATGATCATGTCATTGGTCATGTAACCGTGATGTCACAGCTGGAAAGACTGAGCAGGAGATGGATTGGTAAGTGTGTGTGAGTGTGGTATATATTAACCCCTTCACGATATCTGCGGTGCATGTACAGCAAAAGTCTGAAGTCTGTGTATTGAGCGACCTGAGCCTGCCCCATACTTGGCAGGTGATGGCTGTGTATTACAGCCAGGACCTGCCTCAAACAATTATGGGTGAAGCGCAGTTCCGCCCGCAAGTGGTAACCTTTTAAACCCTGCTATCAAACTCTGACAGCTGCATTTAACACACGCCAGCATGGGGTTGTGCCATTTTAAGCGGCTATCAGCCTCCTCGTGACATGTTTGCAGATTGCTGGTAGGTTGCTATGACAGCAGGAGGTCTGCTGAAGACTTCTGTGCTTGTTATTACAGCGCTCCTCTGAAACCTGCCTGTGACCGGGCTTCAAAGGAGACTGTGATTTTCACAATATGCATCAGTGCTGTGGCATTGCTGTATATAGCACAAGAGATCAGATGATCCCAGTTTCAAGTCCCCTGAGGGAACAATTAAAAAGTAACAAAAAGGTTTTGAAAAAAAAAACAATCACAATATCAAAATAAATATATCAAAACTACACATATGTGGTATCACTGTGTTCAGAAAAGTTCAATATATTAAAATATAAAAACAATTTAGCCAATCGGTAAACACTGTAAACAAAAAAAAAAAAAAATCAAGAATGCCAAAATTGAATTTTGTGGGTCCGTGCAATACCACAAGCAATCTAAGCATAATATCTATAAGAAGAGGCCACTCATATTGCTATCCACCTTAACACATGCTACAACACAAGTGAGAAATTAAAAATATACCTCTCACAATGCTGTCCACCCTGTTTATTTTATCAAATACTGGGAAACCAAGAATGTGGAGGAAAGAAGAGACCATTCACACTGCTATCCACCTTGTCTATCTGATCTAATATTTCAGAACACATTAGTGAAAAAGTAAAATATACCTCTCACACTGTCCACCCTGTGGTTCTGATCTACTACTGGAGACATGGGGAGGTGCTGGGGTAAAAAGAGGCTGCTCACACTGCTGTCCACTCTATCTTTCTGATCTAACACTGGAGATACCAGAATTGCTAAGATAAGAAAGAGGCTGCACACAATGTTGTCCATCCTATTTATCTGATAAGATGAGTCTGCTCACACAGCTGCCCATCCTGTAGATCTGATATAATGCTGGAGATACCAGGTTTGCTGAGGTAAGAAGATGCTGCTAACACTGCTATCCAATTTGTCTATCTGATCTAATACTGGAGACAAAATGAATGAGAAAGTAAAAATATACCTCTCACACTGCTGTCCATCCTGGTTTTTTTTTTATCTAATACTGAGAAACCAGGAGTGTGGAGGTAAGAAGAGGCTGCTCACACTGCTGTCAACCACATCTTTCTGAATGCTGAGCAGCTGCTGTTCCCTGGAGAATGCTTAACTGTTTTTGGTGTAGGTTATTTCCAAGTCACAGCAGCAAAGCTTTCAACAGAGCATGTGTGGCGCCCTGGACAAGCCAGGTCGTCACAGAACAACACCTACACACCCCACACTCCTGGTCAGGCACACCGAAGTCAGACAGAAACCCTTGTTGCCTTCCTCCAGGGGCTGATGTTCACACCAGGGGGTGGGCCAGGTGGTTGGCCCCGCCCACCGAGGAGTGCACAGTCCTGGAGGCGGGAAAAGTAAGGCAGTTTAGTTTTGGAGGTGAAAGTGGAAGGAGGAAAGTGGCAGTTAAGCAGCCTGAAGTTGGTCCGGGTGTGTGGCCCGGACGGATCAGCAAGGTTGGCAGACGGTGGTGACCGTCTGCAGGAGTGGCCTATTAGAGCTTGCCGTAAGGACCGTGGACGGGCGGTGGCCCGGCGGTACCGGACCGGTACGCAAAGAGAAGCCAGCACCATCCGGCAGGGGCTTACGGACCCCGGCAAGGCTAGGAGTCGCCGTGAATTTGCCAAATCCGTTAGCGAAGGGAACCTCCTGGGTTTCCCAGCAGCCAAGCCCCGTCAGAAAGCAACAGTCCAACCGAGAGAGGGAAACACAGTCACCGCCAAGGCTAAAGTTCCCAGGGCCAGAGCCTGCGGGCAAAAGGGGCTTCTTCAGCACCCATCCAAGCTGGGGAGCGGGTTACCGGTGGGAACCCATTGGAACCGTACACGTTACACAGGTGCAGGGAAAGGCAGTCACCATCAACCTGCCGGGAGGAGAAACACCGCAGCCGTCTGTGGGACCCATCCATCCAGCCGTGTGTTTTACCGAGAACTGTGTCCTCATCATTGGCTGAGTGAGTAACACCATGCCGTGCGGCACAGCGCTGCCCCCGCAACCCTGCACCTCGCCAGGCCCCCGTAACCCGCCTGCAATCCATCCCTACCCCATCACCGGGCCCCAGGACAACCAGCCCCCTATCCACGGAGGGGAGAACTAACATCCAGGCTGCTCCCTGTCATCGCTCCCGGGATCCCCGTCCAGAGAAGCGGTGGTGTCACAAATATCACCACAACCGTGGGTGGCGTCACGGACAATATCCAATCCCCACAATCAATCCCTACCCTTTTCCCCTTTTCACTCACGGGCGAGGAGCCCCGCTCGAGTCCCCGGGATCCGGCCCACCGCTCGAGCCACCACCGAGCAGCAGCAGCCGCAGCAGCAGCGGCCGGACCCGAGCAGTGGGAGAGCGCAGCGTCCCCTCCTCCGCCCGCGACACATGCTCACAGTCTCCTGCCCTATTAATATTCTAGGCCAGATTTCCATGAATGTAACAAGACAGTGGCTATTTTAATGTACACTAGTCACTATCACCGTACATAATTCAAGCATGATTTTCTCATGAAAGCTTTTTATTTCCTTGTATATACAGAATACATGGGTTCATTAAATGTTTCCAAGAACGGAGTGTTTAGAGGGATTTTTTGTCTACAGGAAAAAAATGAATACAATTTATGAGTCCAGTAAATTCTAATAAAACAGATTATATATCTCTGTCTATTATATGGACATCTGCAGGGCATTTAATTTTATTAGAACACAATAGATCAAAAGGAGATCATAGGGTCTGATGGAATTCATAGTAAAAACATGAAGTAGCTATTTCCACATCAAGGACGTGTGTGTAAATATGTGTGTGAATGTGTGTGTGTGTGTGTGTATATGTGTGTGTGTGTGTGTGAATGTGTGTGTGTGTGTGTGTGTGTGTGTGAATGTGTGTGTGTGTGTGTGTGTGTGTGTGTGTGAATGTGTGTGTGTGTGTGTGTGTGAATGTGTGTGTGTGTGTGTGTGTGTGTGAATGTGTGTGTGTGTGTGTGTGTGTGTGTGTGTGTGAATGTGTGTGTGTGTGTGTGAATGAGTGTGTGTGTGTGTGTGTGTGAATGTGTGTGTGTGTGTGTGTGTGTGTGAATGTGTGTGTGTGTGTGTGTGTGTGAATGTGTGTGTGTGTGTGTGTGAATGTGTGTGTGTGTGTGTGTGTGTGTGTGTGTGAATGTGTGTGTGTGTGTGAATGTGTGTGTGTGTGTGTGTGTGTGAATGTGTGTGTGTGTGTGTGTGTGTGTGTGTGTGTGTGTGTGTGTGTGAATGTGTGTGTGTGTGTGTGTGTGTATAAGGGGGGTTGTATGTGTGCGCATGCGTGTGTGTGTATGTGTGTATATGTGTGTGTGGGGGGGGGGGGGAATCACCAACATGTGCACATTTTAGGAGCTGTTCACACTAACATCATAGCTTCTGTTTATAATCAAACCAAGACAGGTATGTGAGATCTTTTGTCAAACAGATGCAGATAAACATCAACAAATCCCCTTGATTTTAATGGGATCTAATTAATGAAAGGTATTTTTGACAGCAAGAATAGTACTACTCACTGTCCTATTTTTGACATTGAGAGTCTTCATTCAGGAGCTCCATTGACCTTCCTGTTATTTTCAATGTGAACTGAGCCTTAGTCCATGAAAGAGAAAGTACTACTATGATAGCCACTGTCTGGGTGCACGGGACCTTCCCCCTTGTCAATAAATGATATATAACATTGAATGAGAACCTGTCAGCACAATTTTGTAATTACAGTAAAGACATGGCTGTAATGGTTCTAAAATGCTGATTAAATTTGTATCTTTGTTGAAGAAATCTGCTTTGTTGTTCTTCTTAACCAGCATTTGACGTTTTCTGCTAATTAGACTTTCGTGCACAGGGGCTGGACTCCTCCCTATCTGTGATTCCCCGGCCCCTCCACGTTCCGCCGATCTGTTAATAACCTGCCTCCTCTGTTTGAAATCTCAGCAGTGACCTGTCATTCTCAGACTGGAGGCAGGCGGAGGAGTTGGGGAACCACAGACAGGGAGGAGAAGGCCCAGTACTAAGTTCAATTTAAAGAGAACCTGTCAGCATAATGTAGTAATGTAAAGTAAAGCTATGACGGCACTGGTGCTGTAATGCAGATTAAATTGATATTTTTGATGAACAAATGCGCTATGTTGGTCTTTTTTAACTTGAAGTTTTTTGCTTATTCACAGTCCGATCCTGATGCACCAAAATCTAATTAGCAGAAAACTTCAAATGGTGATTAACAAGGATCAACAAAGCTGATTTCTTCCCCAAAGGTATCAATTTAATCTGCATTACAGCACCATTACAGTCATAGCTGTTGCGCTTGGTCGTGGTCTTAGCGCGGCACCCAAATACGCGCCCACTCCCAGTCCTCAGTGGGGTTGCCTCTCTCTTAACCTGCCCGGCGGTTCCATGCTCTCTTCTCTCCTCTCCTGCCCCTGGGTCTACTGTGACCTCTTCGTGTTTCCAGGACATGCGCAGGCCTTCTGTGAGTGCCCATAGGGTGCGCACACGGTCATGCACCCTTTTTTAAAGGGCCGGCATCCCATTACCCGGAAGTTATCTCTGAGGTCACCTATTACCTTAAGATATTTAAGATCGCCTCTCCTCAGAGGAGGTGCCTGAGCAACATTTCCTACTAGTTAGTGCATTGCTAGTTCTCAGGTCCCATTACGCTACTGTGTCTAGTTCTGCTTATTGTGTCCTAGTACCAGCCTCATGTTCTAACCTGTGTCTCATACTAGAGCCTGCTCTCTACCACCACCTGCGTGTCAAGTCTGAGCCACCACCTCGTGCCACCACGTCTGAGCCACCACCTCCGTGCCACCACGTCTGAGCCACCACCTCCGTGCCGCCACATCTGAGCCATCACCTCCATGCCGCCACGTCTGAGCCACCACCTCCGTGCCGCCACATCTAAGCCATCACCTCCGTGCCGCCACATCTGAGCCATCACCTCCGTGCCACCACGTCTGAGCCACCACCTCCGTGCCGTCACATCTGAGCCATCACCCCTGTGCTGCCCCGTCTAAGCTACCTCCTCCGTGGTTCCATGTCTGAGCTACCTCCTCCGTGCTGCCACGTCTGAGCTACCTCCTCCGTGCTGCCACGTCTGAGCTACCTCCTCCGTGGTGCCATGTCTGAGCCAACACCTCCGTGCTGTCAAATCCCAGTCACCATCTCCATGTTGCCATATCCGAGCACACCAGCACCAGACATTAAGAGACTTTACCTGTCTGTAAGAGACAAACTCCACTGGTTCTTGGCAGTCGTGCATTTAGGCCCCCTGGAGCTGCGCCAGACAGTCCCTGTATAGGGATTCGCTACTGGTTAGCTCCTCCAGGGGAGTCCGGTGTACGGCCCAGTGGGCCCAGTCTACTCCCCCTCTACGACCATAACAATGGCTTTACTTTACATTACAAAATTATCCTGACAGGTTCTCTTAAATTTAACTTCACTCTAGTCTGTGTGTGTAAATAATTTATATATCAGCAGTGAATAAATTATATACATAAAAATATAACTGGAGAAAATTGCATACACAGCGCTCTAAGTCATTTGAATGGAGACCATGTACAGTAATATCACATTTCTTCTGCACCAGTCAATATTTCAGAATATAATAATATTATAATAATAAAGTAGGATTAACCTTAAATGCCATAAGGACACTGAATGTTTATCAGCTATTTCCATATCCTGACTGTTGGGAATAATGCACAATAGTAAGTCTCCATTAACATACTGTTATTTATGCAGAACATACGGGAAGTACAAAACATAGAACAGTTATGTTGTAAAACTGGTTTTGAGGCCATTCAGGAACGTGAATATATAGACACGTGTCCTATTATTTCATTATCTTTAATACTTCACGGATTGATTTTCTTAACAGATTATAATAATGCTAGTTGGTAATACCAACCAGATAAGACATCTAAAAGGCATACAGAAAGAACCATAAATTGGAGGTAACTGGACCCTCTCCCATCTCTAATTGATGTGACAGCAGCAGCAGGCAGTGTCGTGGGTCATGCCAGTATGGATGGATGGATATGGCAGCAGCGACCGGCGTGGATACCTGCAGCAGGGGGTATCTTGTTAGCCGGCCGGCGTGGATGATCATAGCAGGAGCAGTTTAGGATAGCACAGAAACATAGACATGAGTCAGCAGCAGAATGTAGCACAATAACAGCAGCATCCACAACAGCAGCAAGGACTTAAGAACAAGCAACATAACTAATTAGTTGCCCAGGTACCTCCCTTAAGAGAAAGGTGCCTTAAATACCTGAAACCTCTCAGCTGACCTGAGAGGCACTTCCAAGTCAGGGCACGCTGACCCTTTACAAAAAGGGGCGTGGCTGCATGCGCTTCCTACGGGCATTCCCGGGAGGCCTATGAGGTGTGTGCAGGCCCCGGGAGACAGCAGCATGATCCGAAAATGGGGTGGACACTGCAGGACAGCCAGCCAGGTGAGAGGACTGATGTTCCCGTCTGCGGAGGAGGGCAGGAAAGCGCAAGGAAACCGGTAAAGATTCCACCCGCTATGCTCGCACCAAGTCCCGATGCGCGTTTCGTCTTATTTGCCTTTGTCATTGGGTGTGGCGCCTTACCAGCAGGGATGGTGTTTAAATATAGTTGCAGACCAATAAGAGTGGGACATGTGAGGACAGGAACAATTATATGGCACATATCTCCAGCCAGGAAATAGGAAGGCAAATCCGCGTGGCACCCAGGAAGGCAGAGTGGGTGACATGAGTGGCATCCTCCCATGTGAATCATTACATGACTGGAGACCAATCACGTGACCTGGTCCGGGCTGGGGAAAGATGTGTTACATGACGGAGCCCGCTACTCCTGCAGGTGCATGCGCACCATTCAGAGTCGATAAGTAAAGGTCCTGCAGACAAAAAGCGGTCACACCCCACAAGGCCAGTACTATTATAATAGAGGGCATACTACCATGTGGAAAAATAGAAGTGTGATAATAGAAATAAATAAGAAGTGGTGTGTGGAATACTGAAAAGATTAATAAAATGTGTGTATAACATACATATATATATATATATATATATATATAATTCACTGAACAACAAATGAGAAAAATTGTTTTGGTGCTTTAAGCATTAGGCTTGATTCTAGGTATATTTGTGCCGCCCTCACGTCAGCAGCAGCCGGGCTGGTCGGATCCGCAGTGGCTCGAGGGGTCTCCGGGCATGGGGGTCGCGTGGACACTCAAATAACAGGGGACATATATGTACCGGGATTGCTGTAGATACTTCGTGATGCCACCCACGGTGTGTGGTAATATGGAGTACCACCGCTGCTGTTGGGAAGCACCCGGGAACGATGGAGTGGCAGCAGGTTGTTTAATGGCGCACCGGGCCGGGCCGGACCGGGGAATGTTGGTGTACTCACTGTTGAATGATTGCACATGAGTCTTTTGGTAAGCCAAGTTGTCGGTGGCCGGCTGCCGCACCGGGTCCCACACCCGGCTGGTATACCGATGTCCCTTCCTCCGGCACTCTGTAATTTTCCTCACTTCTGGACAACTCCGTATGGAACGGGGAAGTCCGCTCCCGGTATGTTCTGGTTGGGAAATGTACCTGCGAAAACTGACCCTTGGGATCTCAGTGGGTGTTTGCGGATACCCTATCCCCCGTGGTGGGGTGACGTTTCGCTCTATCTGGGCTAACACTTCGGAACAATGTCTGGAACTTTGCTCCCGGCCTGGTAAATTAGAGAAGGGGCTTGCAACCGTCTTCTAACTAGGGTCCAGGTACCCCGCCTGTGCACGGTTTCCGGACCGGATCTCCGCTGTCGGTACCGGCGGGCTCCAACCCTGTCCCGGTCCACTTTGGATTTCCCGGGACCGGACTCCCGACGCCTTTGGACACGGTCCACTGCTTGCCACCTAGCCAGTAGACCAGGGCCACAACCCTGGCTACCCTCCACTAGGCTCAGCCTTGACCTCCACAGTCTGTCACTGTCACAGACCCCTCTTCACTTGACTTCCAACTTCAACTCCAAACTTTAACTTAGACTAACTTGTTCCCGCCCCCAGATCCTCAAGACCCCTAGGTGGGCGCTCCCAATCCGCCTGGTCCTGCCCACTGGTGTGTCCTTCCTACCCTGGGGGGGTGGCTACGATTTTGTGGCAGATGGTACCTGATGTGGGATGGTGTTATGTCGGGTGAATGTCTTTCTGTGACCACCTGGCGGCGCCAGGGAGTCACATATTCAGTCCTCTGAATTAGAATATGTCATTCTTTTTTTTTTTTTGTACAAATAGAAAAAAACAAAAATAGACCAGCTCACCTGCACCCAGTGCACGGACAATCACCTGCAAGGATCCAAGTAGAAAAAAGTAGTAAGTCGAGCACAAAAAACAACTTGTTTTTTATTTCAACATCGTAAAAAAAAATTCTGGTTTCATATACATTAAAAAATGTCAGGATAATCCAGATTGACACATTTCGAGGGTAACTTCTTAGTCATAAACTGACTAAATCATCATCTAAGACAAATATATAAAGGAACTTGGTTGAAAAAAAACCCCACAAAGGTAGGTGGAGAAAAATCCATCTCCTCCATGTCCAGATGGTCTAATTAACAACATTAACCCTTACATGAAAAGACAACATTAACCCTTACATGAAAAGACTATTTGTCTTTGAACAGAAAATACACATAATAAAACAAACTTTTTTTTATACAAGAGAAGTTAATGCAATATCAAATCCGTTCTTTTGTTTAATCCCTTTGGGGCAGAATTCTCTAGCATTAGTAAGTAAAATGCCTCTCTATTCAACAAAGTCCTCCTTCGATCGCCACCTCTTTTTTTGATAGGTATTTTTTCAATCGCAAAAAATTCAAAACCTTCCAAATTTTCTCCATGTTCACTAAAAAAATGTTTAGAAACATTAGAAGAGTTAGGGGTTTCATTATTCAAAGAATTACGCAAATGCTCCCCTATTCTTTGTCTCAATTTTCTTGTCGTACAACCGACATATCTCAATTTACAAATATTACAACAAACACAGTAAATTGTATAATTTGTACCACAATTCATAAATTGTTTTATTTTGTATTTTTTATCTTCAAAATCCACAGGTTTTTTTTAGCATATTTGCATGAACCACATCTATTTACTCCATATTTTAAAAAAAACCCTTAGATGTAAGCCAGGTATTACCTACTACTTTAGATTGTTCACTAATTAGACGAGGAGCTAGAAAATTAGATAAGGTTGGTGATCTTTTAGCCGAAAAAGACATCCTTTTTTTTATAATTCCTTCCAAAAGATCATCACTGTTCAAAATTGGTAGATGTTTTTTTTAAAAATGTTGACAATTTGATTATATTCTTTACTATATGTGGTTACAAAAATCGGTTTGTCTATTCCAGTTTTTATTTTACTCTTTTCCTGTATTAAATCATTCCTTTTTTCTTTATCTACTATGTTTTTTTGCTCTCTCTAAAACATTTTGACTATAATCCCTATTTTGTAACCTACAAGAAATGTTTTTTCTCTCATCCAAAAAACACTTCCTTGGAGCAATTATGTTTTGCTCTTCTTATTTCCCCACCTGGGATATTAACCTTTTAGATGGCAGAAAACTGCGTTTTTTTTGCCAAGAGATGCCAATTTGGTGATTAAATTTTTACACCTTATTTATTTATTTTATTTTTACACCTTTTATTCATGCACCCAATCTACACCTTCTGGCACAAAAATGCACAAAACTGCGTAAGGTATGATGTGGCAGTGATATGATTTTTTGCCAGGAGGTGTAGAGTGGGTGCAGGAATATGGGGCAAATATTTCAGCACCAAATATGCATTTCTTAGAAGAAAAAAACCCTCGTTTTTTTTTGTCAGGAGATGCACGTGAGTTCACTGAGTTTAATGAGGTCACCTGAGGTCCTCCAAGGTCAGGTTACCTGCGATCACAGGTAGAAGACTATGGGAACTGTGAATACATTTTCCAGTTCGGGGCTCCCTCTTGTGGTCAGTGCTGGCGGTGCTGTTGATTTGTGTAATGAAAGCCACACACCTGTCTGGCAATCAGGTCTCTCAGACTGGGGTATATAGCTGAGTAGTTTTCTCCTTACTTGCCGGTGCTCAATGGATATCATGTGTGTTAAGGACATTCTGAATCCAGCCCTGCTCTCTACCAGAACTCCTCTCAGATAAGTTGGTCTTGTACCTCTGCTTTTTATTTTCACTTTCTTGTTGTTTTTTTCTGCTTTGATACTAAAGCTTGATTCCTATTTTGTCTGTGTGGAGTTCCTGGAGGAATAGGATCATTCCCTGCTGGGAGTGTCTGTATACTTAGCTCCATGATTCTGCAATGTATTGTGTTTTGTCATGCTTGGTATTAATTCAGTCCCTCATCTATATTAGTGTTTTGGATCCCAGTAACATCAGAGTGCTGATTAGTGGGGGAGAGGCCGTTTGGTCTCAGGGTTTTTTTATATCAGACGTGCTGGTATTTTTTTTAGGGCTTTTACGGCTACAGACAGTACTCCTTCCTATCCTTTCCTATAAAGATAGTTTGGGCCTCATCTTTGCTAATCTGTTTTCTGGCTATGTATTGTGTTTTCTTATATCACCGTAGTCTTTTCATGTGGGGGGCTATCTGTATCTTTGGGGCTTGCTCCGAGGCAGATTAGCTTTTCTTATTTCTATCTGTAAGGATATTTAGTTCTCCGGCTGTGTCGAGACGACTAGGTCATCGTAGGCTCGTCCCACACCTACTTTTAGTTGTGTGTCAGGATTAGGTCTGCAGTCCGTTCCAGCCACTCTGGTTACTTTTTGGGTTTCTGCATTTTTTTGATCCTCCTCGGTCCCTGAATCATAACAGGGAACCTCCAGCTACGACCGCAAATAACCTGAGTGACGTTACTGCTGATTGCACAGCTTATTCATCCTCTGTCTAAATTTACAGCGTGCGTTCATGTTCCATGATCGCGCGCTGTCAGTTCAGATATAGCAGAGCTGGAACCGTCATGAGACCTCGTGTGGGTAACGTCGGACCTGCAGGGGTGTTTTGGGGTTAATAAAGTGGGTTTTTTCGTATTTTATTCCAAATAAAGGATTTTTTCAGTGTTTGTGTTTATTTACTTTCTCTTATAGATTAGTAATGGGAAGTCTCATAGACACTTCCCATTACTAATCTAGGGCTTAGTGGCAGCTGTGGGCTGTTATTAACTCCTTATATTACCCCGATTGCCACCGCACCCGGGTAATCGGGAAGAGCTGGGTAAAGCGCTGGGAATGTCGAATCTAAAAGATGCGAAAATCCCAGGCAGCTGCAGGCTGATATTTTAAGGCTGGGTGGCAGCCCAATAACCGTGGGCCTCCCCAGTCTGAGAATACCAGCCCCCAGCTGTAGGGCTTAATCATGATTGGGTATCAAAATTGGGGGGACACCACACGTCATTTTTTAAAATGATTTATTTAAGTAATTAAATTAAAAAAAAAGCTGCATATGGTTCCTTTTATTTTAATGCACAGCTAAGATAAGTGCACTGCTGGGGGCTGCAGTGTGTAGCCATGGGCTTTATCTGTGCTGGGTATCATAATATGAGGGGACTCTAAACCAAATGTTTTATTTATTTTTACTGTACGGTAGACCCGCAGACCGGGTCTGTGATTGGAAGTGTCAGATATGCTATCTCTTAGGGTGGGGGTACATCTTACTGCAACCAATCACAGGTGCCAGTGGGCGTGGAAAGCAGTGCATATGGATGAGCTATAATGCGTGGCAACGGAAGTAATGGAGAGGCAGCGGGAGTAGTGTACAGCCGTGCCGGTGCCTTGGTAAGTACAGCGCACTTGCTCCCTTCCCCCTATCCCTTCTACCAACATTTTTAATCGCCGAATTCTAGTTCCCATAGACTTATATGGGGACCGGAATCCGGCCCTGAACCGCATTTTAAAAACCGGATCACCAGGATTAGTGAGAGAGCTGTCTCAAGCTTTCCAGGACCAAGCGCTGAATCAGGATACTGGGATCCTCGACTGTACCAGCGGGCCCTACACCCGGCTCACGCTACCCGCCACAAGGGACAAGGCAAATTGCACCTGGGAAGAGGGACGCTGTGCTGCTCCAGGCCACAGCGACCCACATTCAGAGCACACTAAGGAAGGCATCCAGCATAACTGGCAGAGAAGGGACTTCTCACTGCTTCCTGGCTGACCAGACCACTGTAACCTGGGACTATAACAACTGACCAGTAAAAGGTAAAGGAAACCACCTGCCTGTGTCGTCCAGTTACTGTCGGCGTCCTCATCCCCGCTTCCCAGTGTACAACACGATAGACTACTACCTTATCATCCTCCCGGCGCCCGCTCCACCTGTGGGCAGCAGAACCACCTTTGTTGCCACTATCATCCGCCCCGGAGGACAGCAACAGCAGCGGCGGCTAATCCCTGGCTACGTACCGCAGGTGTCGTCATGAGACAAATCCTCCACCATCACCCTTCCCCCCTTCTTTATTGTACACCTCAGGGCCATGAAACCAGGTTAGGGCCTCTCATGACATCCCCAGAGCCGACATCACCACGCTCGGCGACGAGTAAAGTTAACCCCCTGAATGAATGTGCCTGATACAGAAAACACACAAAGATATTCATACTTGTTCTCTGAAGATAAAAAGTAATAAAATCAAATATCAAAACAATAACAAACATATAAAGCTGATCAAGCACAAATGGTGGGGAACATGGTTAAGAACAATAAAAGGTTAATGGTGTTAAAAAATTAAACATCAAAATGATATGGCTGGTGGACAGGTCATTTCAGTTGGGACTAAATGAGCATATATACAGTATATATATATATATATATATATATATATATATATATATATATATATATATATATATATATATATATATATATTATATTATTATGTAATAAAAACTAATTTATTTGTAATGGAGGATTGAAAGGGGTAACACTGGGGTTTGCCGGTAGTTGCTTCATTTTACTAATATTGTGTAGCCTCTCATATGTGCAATCGGCAGAGGGTTACAGAGAGAGGGGGCACTTTCCTTGCACTGAGATGTAGCCACATGTTAATCCATAGCCCCGTTCATTCTGCAGACGGCTTGGCCTTTTTTTCCCTCCTCGGCTATTTTTAACCACTATAGTCCCAGAACATTACATCACCAGGACCTCTGACATTCAGCGCGGATAACTGAAAAAAAATAATTCATGGGTTTGCCACGGCATATTTATAGTAATGGCTGAACCACGGGCAACAGATCTTTTTTTTCTGCCTTTTTTAAAACTGGACCTGTATATAAAACTTATTGGTTAAAGATATATAGTAAGCGAATGTTGGATATACTAGTGCTTCTCAATAAATTAGAATATCATCATACATTTAATGTTTTTCAGTTATTCAATGCAAAAAGTGAAACGCATGTATTATATAGAGTCATTACACACAGAGTGATCTATTTCAAGTGTTTATTTCTGTTAATGTTGATGATTATGGCTTACAGCCACTAAGAACCCAAAGGTCATTATGTCAGAAAATTAGACTAACACAAAACACCTGCAAAGGCTTCATAAGTGTTTAAAATGGTCCCTTAGTCTGGTTCAGTAGGCTATACAATCATGGGAAAGACTGCTGACTTGACAGATGTCCAGAAGGCAGTCGTTGACACACTCCACAAGGAGGGTAAGCCACAAAAGGTTATTGCTAAAGAATCTGGCTGTTCACAGTGTTGTATCCAAGCATATTAATGGAAAGTTGAGTGGAAGGAAAAAGTGTGGTAGAAAAAGGTGCACAAGCAACCGTGATAACCGCAGCCTTGTTAAGATTGTTAAGAAACGGCCATTCAAAAATTAAGTGGAGATTCGCAAGGAGTGGACTACTGCTGGAGTCAGTGATTCACGAGCCGCCACACACAGATGTTTTCAGGACATGGGCTACAACTGTTCCTTGTGTCAAATCACTCATGACCAATAGACAACTTCAGAAGTGTCTTACCTGGGCATATTGATGAGACAACCACTCTCAACCTACTAGTTCATGGAAGGGGTGAGTGCTTAAAGAGGTTGTCCACTACTTTAATATTGATGGCCTATCCTTATGATAGGTCATCAATATCTGATCGGCCAGGGTTCGAAACCCAGCAAACCTGCTGATCAGCTGTTCTCGGTGGCAGCGGCAGCAGCACGCAGCCGGAAATGCTCAGTTCTAGAGCTGCCAAATCTACTGATAGCAGTCATGGTCGGGACCTGCCTCCAATCCCTCATTGCTATTTAGTATGTTAGGGGCAGCAAGAACCTAAATTTGTCAATTTTGGCTAATCCCTTTCTTGTGTCAAAATGTGACTCTCTCCTGTAGACCCACGTATGACAAGATTCATATTTTGTGGCACACCGATCCTAAAATAACATCCAAACAGAGCAGAAGAAATAACAGCAAATATGTTTTACTTGCAATTATAATTAACACATAGCATGCGCCGTAATGAATATGTAATTCCCCAGGACATATCAGCTCTGTATGACGATATTAATGTGCACTGACACATCTCATCTATTTACTTGACCTAAATATTTCGGGTGATGTTTATCATGTCAGATAGCCAGATTATCGTATTATCAGTCTTTTCCCTATTTACTACAATTTAAATTTAGCAAGCAGCCATAGTTGAATTCTCTATAGGCTTAAAATAATTGTGATGTTCTAAAACAAAATATTCATGCATTGAAGATCAGTTGAAGATCAGTTTGTATATCCTAGACCGTAGGATGGTCCGTTGGCCACATATGCATGCCATAACTAGATTAATAGTCTATGGGATGGCCATGGTTAGCAATTGCAACACTTGGCTATCAATGACACTCCTTTAAATGGAGACATGTGCTGCAATCGCACTGTTCTATCGAGGCATTGTAGAGGCCATTCTCAAGAATGGAGATCGCAATAGTCAGACCCAGTAGATGTAGCGCTCGGCCCCGCTCCCGGACTCCGGCGGGGGCGCCCTCCTGCTGACCTTCGCAGTCCCAGCGCGGTATTCCCGCACGTCCCTGCTTTCAGCCTCTAGTGGGGCATCCTCCCTCTCACCTGCCCAGTCCCAGCGCGGTATTCCCACACATCCCCTCTCTCGGGCTTCGGTAAGTGCATCCTCCCTCTCACCTGCCCAGTGGCTCCACAGCCTCTTCTCCTTCCCTGGGGTCTGCCACGTCCTCCTCTTGCTTTGAGGTCATGCACTGGCCTTCTGTGAGTGCCCATATGGCCGGCTTTCCATTACAGAGTGATTCCAGAGGTCACCTATTGCCAAAGGTATTTAAGACTGCCTCCCACTAAGGAGGCATCGAAGCAACGTTGCCTATGTCTCTCCCCAGGGCTATGGGGTAATCGGTCCCGGGCGATGTATTGCTGGGGAAAGATCACTGGGTGGCCGTTGCCTGGTACCGTGACCCTGGGGTTGTTTTTAAAAGTGGGAATATTTACAGGGGATTTGAAATAAAAGTTTTTGTCGTTACGCCACTTGTGGGTTGTGGCTATTTAGTGGAGCCGTCGCAGCACAGTTCTCACTACTGGGACTGGTGTTGATAACAGCCTGGATGTTGGGCCCTTTGCAAGTATGGCCAGGCCCCAGGGGTAGGCCACACAGCGGGTTGCAGTGTAACTGGTTCCTTTACTCACAGTCTGGTGGTAGTTGGTAACCCGAAGACGGCTGGTCTTGACCGCTGGTCCCCTTAGTCCCAGTGCCGGTGTGGTGACCTGGTGGTTTCTTTCCCCTGCACCTGTCTCTAGTTGGTGGGTCAGCATGGCTTGGAGCATCTGGAGGTCCCCTCCTGGTAGTCTCTATGTTACAGTCTGCATAGCAAGTAGCTTGAACCCTATGGGGTCGGTTTCTCTGATCCTGTTCACCGATTCTCCTGTTGCTACTGTGTCTCGAACTTTACGGTCAGTGTGGTCCTGGATAGTCCCCTCGCTGTGCAAATTTTATCAGGTCTGCTTGGAGCGTTTGCCTGACCTAGGATTCTGTACCCCGTTGGTGCTATGGTTCCGGGAGTTCTCCACCGTACTCCACCATACTCCACCAGCAACTACACGCCTGGGCCTCAGGTCCAGGTCACCGCTACACTATCCTGTCAGTGCTCACGTCCAACTCCTCTCTCTCCGACTTACTGACTCTGACTGTCTTACCCCTCCCACTTGGTTGTCGTCTAGTGGACTGGATCGGCTCCACCCCTAGGTGGCCGTCCACTTGGTCCAACCCTAACCTGTCACCAGTCTTTGGGAATGGGGAAAAACAGGGATTATAATGTGTTTGGCTGTTACCAGAACTGGTCTTCTGGGAACCTGGGGTTAGGCCCTACATCTTTGACAGGATGCAGTATCTTGTAGCTCCTGATGGCTTCAGGGGCGCTACATTGCCCCTTAGTTCATTGCAACACGTCCTCGGGCTGCAAAGTGACACAGGTTAACACTTTTATTGCACAGTTTTAAACATTAACATTCTTCCCACGCAGGGGAGGCATTTTTCTTAAACGTTGCTAACTGGACTACTCGCCTCATCACCTACCACCCAAAGGTCCTGATCCCAAAACCCCAGTTTCCATGATGACCAGGTCTTGGACGCCTCTGCCACAGACCCTTCCTGCGACCGTTTCCTCTCCTTGGTGGTGGTAGTGCACAACTGGTGCAAGTATTTACAGGCAAATGTTTTTACTGCTGCCAGTCCTGCAGTTTTGGTCCATGTTTGTTAAGCCTTATTTCAACCAGGGTAATCAACATTTTTCACACATTTAAACTGAAACAAGAAAAACATTTGGTACCTCAGCAGGTTACAGCTACCAGGGTACTGGGAAGGGGCCATCTGGTTCGACTGGCCTCCTGGGATCAGCACTCACGGTTTGGGTGCACTGGTCCCACGCACCTCTACTGCCTCCTGGTGGCAGGTGGGGAACTGGTGCTGTGGCAGGAGCGGGGGCTGGTTTTTCTGCAGCAGCCCCTGCTAGACAGACCTCCACATCAAGGGCGTACCAGCCCTGCTCCCCATAGTGACAGGTGTAGGTGACCTTGTCTCCTGCATGCAAGTCCCGGTCGGGGTGTCATCTAGGGAGATGGGGGTCTCACTTCCCGGCGGGAAACAAAGACTCCCTCCTTCAGGCTGGGCTCTGCAATAAAATCCCATCCCCTTCTCAGGTTAAATTGCTCCACCACCCCCTGTTACAGTAGTCCCCGTGCCCGGTAGCTGGCATGCCGCAATCGCTGTTTCACCTGGAGGTCTCTGGCCTCTGCCTGCGTCCGTTGGGCCTCCCGCTGCTCCTGCTCCCGGGCCAGCTGGGTAATGATCGCCTGGCAGGCCCCACGGGTGTCCTCTTTGACACGGGCTCTCTCCCAGGTGATGACGATTACTCTCTTGTTACCGGGTTCAGGATAGCTCTCTGCCGGGTCCGCAACAGCAGCTGGGCACAGAACCTGGGGGTACTCGTCAGTGGTGGCGGCGGCCTCCTCCGCTTCTCCTGATGACGATGCGGCCTGGGCTGTCATCGCTGGGTCAGGAGGCGATATAGCTTGATCCTTCTCCGCCAGAGAAGGTGATGCGGCTGGGTCTGATCTGGCCGGGGAAGGCGGTGTAACCTCTCAGCTGGAGAAGGTGACAAGACCTGATCTGCTCGGGCTGGATCTGGCGGTGATGCGGCCTGGTCGAGGGTGGACTCCGGCATACAGGTTGGCGCGACCTGGGCAAGTGGCGCCCGGTTCTCATGGGCCCGCATGTCAACACTATCCCCATCATCTCCTGCTCGCCACTCCTCGATGCACTGGATTTGCTGCACCAACATGGTCCAGCACAGCCGCTGGTCCTCTGCCTCCAGCCTCTCCGCAGTCCAGGTCCCTGGGTGACCTGGTTCACTCCCTCTATCTTCCGGAGCTGACATGGTGTCACTGGTAGCAGTCCTGGAGGCATTCTGAGGCAGGACCTCCGGGCTCCCTGCTTGCAGTTTCGTTTCTACATCCTTGACACTCCCAGGGGGCTGGGCCTCGTTTCGCACCCTTTTTACCACTGCTGTGGTGCAGTCACCTTTTACACCAAAAATGGCGGCTGTTTTCACAAGTAAAACAGTCCATAAACACAATCTATAAGGCACACGTCACCCGGTGTAACCGGGTCCAGTAAAATCCTGTTTGTGACACCAGGAAAAGCTGTGTCGCCCCAGGGCTATGGGGTACTCGGTCCCGGGCGATGTAGTGCTGGGGAAATGTCACTGGGTAACCGTTGCCCAGTTCCGTGACCCTGGGTTTGCTTTTAAAAGGGGGAATATTTACAGGGAATGTGAAATAAAAGTTTTTGTCATGACGCCACTTGCGGGTTGCGGCTATTTAGTGGAGCCGCTGCTGCACAGTTCTTACTACTGGGGCCGGTGTTTATGGCAGCCTGCATGTTGGGCCCTCCGCAAGTAGGGCCAGGCCCCAGGGGATAGATGATGTTGTTAGGCGCGGAAAGAAGGTAAGCCACACAAGGGGTTGCAGTGTAACTGGTTCATTTACTCACAGTATGGTAGTAGCTGGTACAGTGCCTTGCGAAAGTATTCGGCCCCCTTGAATTTTCCAACCTTTTCCCACATTTCAGGCTTCAAACATAAAGATAAAAATTTCAATGTTATGGTAAAGAATCAACAATAAGTGCGACACACTTGTGAAGTTGAACGATATTTATTGCTTATTTTAACATTTTTTAAAAAATAAATAACTGAAAAGTGGGGCGTGCAATATTATTCGTCCCCTTTAAGATAATACTTTGTAGCGCCACCTTTTGCTGCGATTACAGCTCGAGGTCGCTTGGGGCATGTCTCTATCAGTTTTGCACATCGAGAGACTGAAATTCTTGCCCATTCTTCCTTTGCAAACAGCTGGAGCTGAGTGAGGTTGGATGGAGGCGTTTGTGAACAGCAGTTTTCAGCTCTTTCCACAGATTCTCGATTGGATTAAGGTCTGGACTTTGACTTGGCTATTCTAACACCTGGATATGTTTATTTGTGAACCATTCTATTGTAGATTTGCTTTATGTTTGGGATCATTGTCTTGTTGGAAGACAAATCTCCGTCCCAGTCTTAGGTCTTTTGCAGACTCCAACAGGTTTTCTTCAAGAATGGTCCTGTATTTTTCTCCATCCATCTTCCCATCAATTTTAACCATCTTCCCTGTCCCTACTGGAGAAACGCAGGTCCAAACCATGATGCTGTCACCACCATGTTTGACAGTGGGGATGGTGTGTTAAGGTTGATGAGCTGTGTTGCTTTTACTCCAAACATATCGTTTGGCATTGTGCCCAAATAGTTCGATTTTGGTTTCATCTGACCAGAGCACCTTCTTTCACATGTTTGGTGTCTCCCAGGTGGCTTGTGACTTTAAATGACACTTTTTATGGATATCTTTGAGAAATGGCTTTCTCCTTGCCACTCTTCCATAAAGGCCAGATTTGTGCAGTGTTTGACTAATTGTTGCCCTATGGACAGACTCTCCAACCTCAGCTGTAGATCTCTACAGTTCATCCAGAGTGATCATGGGCCTCTTGGCTGCATCTCTGATCAGTCTTCTCCTTGTTTGAGATGAAAGTTTGGATGGACGGCCGGGTCTTGGTAGATTTGCAGTGGTATGATACTCCTTCCATTTCATTATGATCGCTTGCACAGTGCTCCTTGGGATGTTTAAAGTTTTGGAAATCTTTTTGTAACCAAATCCGGCTTTAAACTTCTCCACAACAGTATCACAGACCTGCCTGTTGTGTTCATTGGTCTTCATGATGCTATCTGTGCTTTAAACAGAACACTGAGACTATCCCAGAGCAGGTGCATTTATACGGAGACTAGATTACACATAGGTGGCTTATATTTATCGTCACCAGTCATTTAGCACAACATTGGATCATTCAGAGATCCTCAATGAACTTCTGGAGTGAAATTGCTGCACTGAAAGTAAAGGGGGCCGAATAATATTGCACGCCCCACTTTTCAGTAGATTTTTTTAAAAAATTAAAAATAAGCAAAAATGCTAAAATAAATAACTCTATGACTATTCTTCACTGGCCCATCCAGAGCCCTGACCTAAACTCAATTGAGCATCTCTGGAGAGACCTGAAAATGGCTGTCCACCAACGATCACCATCCAACCTGACAGAACTGGAGAGGATCTGCAAGAAAGAATGGCAGAGGATCCCCAAATCCAGGTGTGAAAAAGTTCTTGCATAATTTTTCAAGAAGACTCATGGCTGTACTAGCTCAAAAGGGTGCTTCTACTCAATACTGAGCAAAGGGTGTGAATACTTATGACCATGTGATATTTCAGTTTTTCTTATTTAATAAATTTGTAAAAATTTCTACATTTCTGTTTTTTTTTCTGTCAAGATGGGGTGCAGAGTGTGTATTAATGAGAAAATAAATGAACTTTTTTGAATTTACCAAATGGTTGCAATGAAACAAAGAGTGAAAAATTTAAAGGGGTCTGAATACTTTCCGTACCCACTGTAGGTACAGTTCAACTGTGACAGAATAAAAAAAATTCAGAAAATCACATTGTATGATTTTTAAATAATTAATTTGCATTTTATTGCATGAAATAAGTATTTGATACAATAGAAAAACAAAACTTAGAGGTGGTCCACTACAATGTATAGTGGCCACATCGATTTAAAGCTGAGAAAGAAGGCTTTTTCCAAATACCTGGCACCAGCCAGTCCAGCCTCCCAAGGCCATACTATTGCAGGCCACACCGCTGCTATCCCCAGCTGTTGACTGGGCTCCCGAGATGTGTTGTTGGTAGCTGAACCAGGCTATCGCAGCATTTGTTTTTGTTGTTGTTCTAAATAATGTTGAAAAATTCTGAAAAGTTACATGATTGCATAAATGTTTGAAGGTTATTATAAAAATGGACCACTGGTCATTGGCCTGGGAATGACCCGAACTCTTGAAGTGTACATATGTTGCACCAAGTGTGCCTCCCAGAGCAACCCATGCCATCAGGACACTGATACCGCCACCAAGGAGAGGAAAATTGGAGGAAAGGCTTGGATAGAGCTGACCCAGACCTGGTCACCAAAGGGATTGGTGACCTGCCTCCTTAGAGGGTACTGGGTTCAGGGCCTTTGGATGGTGCTCATGCAACGTTAAAAGTAAAGTCTCCCCTGTGCGGGAACAAAGTTATATGTTTTTCTATGTGTAATAAATCACTTTATTCTCTTTACAGCCCGAGGACGTGCTGTGTTTCATTGAGGGGGAATGTGGCGCCCCTGAGCCACTCAGGGCACTACTAGGAACTGCATTCACACCAGGATGCAGGGCCTACCCCCTGGAACCTGGAACACCAGTGCCAGCAACACCCACTCACACCAAAACCCCAGTTTCCCCTCCATACCAGGGGTAATTGGCTAGTCGGACAAGGGGATGGCCACCTAGAGGGCGGAGCTAGACCAGAGGTACTAGACAGTCTGATGGGAAGGGACAGCACAAGTCAGTGCAGTGAAGGAGTAGAGAGGAGAGGTGCCTGAGAGCTGGGTCGTGTCACTGTGACCTGGGGGCACCGGAGAGTGGTCACCAGGGCAGGTACACTCGAGTACCGCTGGGGCCAGATCACCGACGGGGCACAGGGCCCTAGGTCAGACGTCAGTTTCATATGGTCTGGAAAAAACCTGCACAGTGAGGAGACCTCCACGGACCTCACTGACCCACAGATCCGGGGGCACCAGCAGTAAAGCAAGGATCAGGGTTCGGGACACAGACCAGCCCTACAGAGTCCACACTGCCCGCCGTACGGGCAAGGAAACTGCCACAAAAAGGGACATACGGGCCCCAAACGCTCCACGCTACGAGGACATAACCACACTGAGGGTGCCGGCGACAGAGCAACCGAGTCATCAACTGGCACTGGAACAACAGGGACCTGAACCAGCCGTCCGAGGGTCAAGAGTGAGAAGAGACTGTTAATTACAACCCATCGTGTGTTTTCCCTTATTACTTCATCTCCCAGGCTCAGCCCTACCTGTGGAGGGCCTACCACCACAGCTGCCATTACCACCAGCCCTAGAGATAATCAACTCAGCAGCGGCGGTTTCACCATCTTAATCGCAATTCGCAACCCGCAGGTGGTGTCACACAAATGACTTTAATCTCCCCTGTAAATACTGCCCATTAAAAAAAGTACCCCTTGCACGGGACCGGGCAACGGCCACCAAAGTGACATTCCCCAGTAGCAAACCGCCCGGGACCGAGTACCCCTTTCCCTGGGTGACACAGTCTGGCTGTGTGTTTCGGTCACTGTCATGATCGAAGACCAAGCCATGACCAATCTTCAATGCTCTCTCTGAGGGAAGGAGGTTGTTGGACAAAATCTCGCCATACATGACCCCATACATATTCCCTTCTATATGGTGGAGACGTCCTGTCCCCTTTGAAAAAAGCACCCCGAAAGTATGATGTTTCCACCCCCACGTTTCACAGTTGGGATGGTGTTCTTGGAGTCGTACTTATTCTTCTTCTACCTTCAAACAAATGTTTGGAGGAAGAAGCGTGTTCGGATCGTGGACACTTAACCTAAGATGAAAAAAAAGAGCTAAATTGAGGAATTGCCATAAAATAATAAAAGACACAATGCTCACATGTTAAATCCTCAGTGGCTCCTATGCTCCCCTGCGACCATGTTTCACTATGCTACAGTGCTGACGTAAGGTTGACAACATGTGACCCGCTGCAGGCAATCACTGACCTCAATGATGTAAAATTGGTCAATGCATTCTGTATATGAACTTGTTATTGGAACGGGTTGGGCGTTTTTTTTTTTCACTATGCCCAAAGATGACACATTAAGGAATAAGAGGATGCTTTCCAGAGATCTATTCTCAACATGTTGTTATTTCCTGCAACCTAATTGCTGGCGCTGACCCAAGATGTATAACAATGCTCTGCCGGCATCACATGTTTTGTGAATCACATCGGGGGCCCATCTTTACAGATCTGCTTGTGATAGTGGATGGAATTAGTGTTGATTGCAACCAGCTCCTTGAATAACTTCTGAGCTACTCCAGGAGCCGGCGCGTCTGCTTCTCATTTAGGAGATTACTGTAACATCTGCAAAGATTCTGTTCTTGCTCAGTTTTCGGTTGACATCGATAAAATGAGTTTAACAACAAAATAGTAAAGGTTTGGTTATATTTGTTATACTGGATTCCGTGAGAGGTGGAAAACAAAGCAGATATCAACAAGATTGAGAAATTAAGGCATGGCTGCCAGGTTGTACATATCATAGGGGTAGATCATGCAGCTTAACTGAAATAAATGGAGAATACGGGGATCGTGGCTTTCTATCCTTTTCACAATGACAGCCATTGTAGAGAGGACAGAAAGCAACCATCTCCAAAACCCGAGAACCAGCACTGGTTATTATTCAGCATTAGCACTGGAAACTCAAGCAAAGCCTGAAGGATCACATCACCCTGCAACGCAACAAGGTGAGGTAGAAAGAGATATGATGGGAAGGCGAACATGCACTGGTTCCTTCTTTCTCGATTTGGAGGCACAAGCCCATCTTGTCTTTGCCGTTGGACTTAAAGGGTTGCCCGCTGATAGGACAACCCCTTCTCATTCGTCCCCATTAAAAAAAAAAAGCTTATACTCCTCTCCAGTGTGGGCATCGTTCTGGTGGTGCCAGCAGTTAGGTTCCTAGGGCTCATGTGAGGTTGATACGTCATTCGAGCCCCGCTCCCAATCATCACCGCTTCCCTCTCCACACCTTCAGATGTAATTAACAGAAAGTCAGAGCTGCAACTCCTCACTCACTGCCTGTTGATTACTTATATGTCTGAATTCGGGGAGAAGGAAGCTGGCTGTGATTGGGAGCATGGCTCGAATGACGTAACAATCTTACGTCAACATCGGGAACGCGAATGCCGACACCGCTGGAACAACACTGGCACGGGAGGGGAGTATAAGCTTTTTGATTTTAATGGGGACAAAAATGAGGAATAAGAAAAGATTGTCCTAATAATGGACAACCCCTTTAAGTCATATTTGACAACTCTTTCAGGACATCTGGCTGCTGGAAAGAGATGGAACCTCTTATACTCTCGAAAGATCCCTCAAATCTCCTGAGTCCATGCCAAGTTTGCCAAAAATCTCCTGGCAAGCAGTGCATTTTGAGGTTATCTTATCTCCATTGAGGTGGCATGAAAAATGAGGCTTAGAAAATGATGTGTAGCTTTGGGTGAAAGATTTTCTGCAATCTGTTTTTTTCTAGGAATAAAGGTTTTAAGAATGGGCAGTATTTAGGTTGCACTTTCTGTGTCGATACTTTTTAAAGCGTTCAAGCACAATTTTTTGTAAAAAAAAAAGTCTTTGTAATGAAAAAAACCCTTCTGGCCACCTATAAAGGAGTTTTCTGGTCAGATAATACATTTGTGTAGTGTCACAACTTATATATAACAATTCAAGTCCACAAATTTAGTTTTTCAATAATCATAGAAAATGTATTTGATATCATACAAAATACAGACAAATATTAAAATACTTTATACATAGACTACTGTAGGATAGGAGGAATAAGTCGCATTACTAAGAGTGGCTTATTGGGATTCTAGGCGACCAATACATATATATTCATACCTATATTAGTAAAACAGTCATTCTGCAAGATGTAACTATATATTGTATATAGCAAACAGGTAATTAAAGTTAGATCAGTTATAAATAACTAGAATATATCGGCCACTGCAATAGCTAAACACCACCGCTATCCTGCATATGAACACCCATAGACTAACAGTAAATAACGTGGCCTACACCAGCAGCAGTAGTGTAGCTATATACTGAATCCTAACTTGTAAGTATACCAGTGTATCCAACAAGCAAGATACCAGTCAGAAGCTATATATATAAACATTACCTGTAGCCATGTTTGTACCGGTCGCACAGCCCAAGAAGCCACTTCTACCTCGACGCGCGTTTCACCGCTTCCGGTTTTGTCAGGAGGCATAGTAAACACATAGTGTGTACCCTTTTGTTAGGGCCAGATGGACGGGCAGACCCGGGAGGTGGATCCACTGGGCCGAACTCCCCGATGAGGGAAAGGAGTCCGGTAGCCGGAGCACTTTAGGTAGCAGGACAGTCCGTGCACTGGAACACAATGGAGAAGTCCCTGGGACCACGAGGTTACTGATGGTGGTCCGGGTGACGGAGCTCAGGTTCGGAAGCCGAGATGATGTCAGGCGGGGTCCGGAACCGTTGGAGCAAGATGACGGGTCACCGCAGGGAACCGAGATGGTACGGACTGTCAGGATGGCAGATGGGCAGCGTTCGGGGTTCGAGACACAGCAGGACCGGATGGCGATGCAGGATCGGCTCTAGAAGACAGAGAGGTAAGTATCTCACAGAACACAAGGAGACCTGACTCCTAGCTTGGAAAACACGAAGAACAGGCCCCGCTCCCTTGGACATTAACCCCCTTTATACCCTGTACCTGTGTGCCTCATTTCCTGTCAGTGGACACTGGCCCTTTAAGAAAGGGTCAGTGACCGCGCGCGCGCCCTAATGCGCATGCGCGCGGCCCGGGTGCCAGAAGCCATGGCAGGAAGCTGAGAGGAGGACGCAGGAGAGCCGGCCAGGGACTGGGAAGCCGACGGGCGCCGGGAGCGGGGACCAGGAGGCCTGGGGAGCACGGACACCGGAGGCTGGAGAGCGGGAAGCGTGGCAGGTGAGCTGGGGAGCGGAGCAGAGGACCCGGGGAGCGGAGCAGAGGACCCGGGGAGGGGAGCAGAGGACCCGGGGAGCGTGACAGTACCCCCCCCCACGCCCCCCTCCCCGCAACCGGGACAGGAAGGCACGGATCAAAGGAGTGCCCACGTTCTCCCTGGGCTCCCAGGACCTATCCTCAGGACCATACCCTTCCCAGTCCACCAGGAAGAACTGTCGACCTCGTACGGTCTTCATGGCCACGATATCCCTTACCGCATAGATGTCGTCCTCAGCAATAGGCGGAGGGGCCGGACTGGCGGCAGCGGAGAAGGGACCAAGGACAACCGGCTTGAGCAGAGACACGTGGAAGGAGTTGGGTATCCTCATCGTGGCCGGGAGCTGTAGTTTGTAGGAGACCTCATTGATCTTGCCGAGGACTTTAAACGGTCCGATGTAGCGAGGTCCCAGCTTGTAGGATGGTATCTTCAATCGGATGTATTTGGAAGCAAGCCAGACGAGATTTCCCGGAGAGAAACACGGAGGATCCAGACGTCTCTTGTCCGCGTGTCTCTTCATCCGCAGGGAAGCACGTCCAAGGGAGGCCTTAACTGAGTCCCAAATGGATGTAAAGTCACGGAGTACTGCATCAGCAGCAGGGATGTCCGAGGAAGAGGATACAGGCAATGGGACAGACGGCTGAAGTCCGTAGACGACATGGAAGGGAGAACTGGAGGAGGACTCACTGACGTGGTGATTATGGGAGAATTCAGCCCAAGGAAGAAGCGTGGACCAATCGTCATGATGGGCGTTGACGTAGTGACGTAAGAAAGAGGTCAATATCTGATTGACCCGTTCCACTTGGCCGTTCGACTGAGGATGGTAGGCCGAAGAAAAGTCCAGAGTCACTCCCAGATGTTTACAGAGAGCCCTCCAGAAGCGGGAGGTGAACTGAGTTCCTCTGTCGGACACTATGTGTGATGGAAAGCCATGCAAGTGGAAGATGTGATGTATATAGGCGTCCGCGAGTTCCTGGGCAGAGGGCAGTCCAGCCATAGGAACGAAATGGGCCATTTTTGAGAACCGATCCACCACGACCCATATGACTGTGTGTCCGGAGGATAATGGCAAGTCTGTAATAAAGTCCATCGCTATGTGTTGCCAGGGAACTGACGGTATGGGCAGAGGCAAAAGACGGCCATATGGCAGGTGTTTGGGAGTCTTGTTCCTGGCACAGGAGGAGCAGGCAGAGACAAAAGCAGCGACGTCCGTGCGAAGGGATGGCCACCAGTAATGACGTACAATGGCACTCCATGTCCTCTTCTGACCTGCATGACCGGCTGTTTTCGAGGCATGGCCCCAGTGTAACACTTTTTTCCTGTCGGTCTCAGAGACATAGGTCTTCCCAGGCGGTATCTGGGCCAGGGTGACAGGAGCCACCGGAATGATCTTACTAGGACAGATGATGGGTTGGGATGTCTCCTCCTCCTGCTCCATGGGCATGAAAGACCTAGACAAGGCATCAGCGCGTACATTCTTGTTCGCGGGTCGGAAATGGAGCTGGAAGTCGAACCGGGCAAAGAACAAGGACCACCTGGCTTGCCGTGGGTTCAGTCGCTGAGCAGTCCGCAGGTATTCCAGGTTTTTGTGGTCCGTGTAAATAATGACGGGGTACACTGCTCCTTCCAGAAGATAGCGCCATTCCTCCAGAGCCAGTTTGACTGCCAACAGCTCTCGGTCACCGATGGTGTAGTTGCGTTCAGGCGCAGAGAAGCTCTTGGAGAAGAAACCGCAAGTCACCATCTTCCCGGAGGAGGACTTCTGCATGAGCACTGCTCCGGCTCCCGAGGAGGAGGCATCCACCTCCAAGGTGAACTGGCGGTTTAACTCTGGACGGTGGAGTACAGGAGAGGAGGCAAAGGCTCGCTTTAGAGAGCCAAACGCGGCGTCGGCCGCAGGTGACCAGTCCTTGGGATTAGCCCCCTTCTTGGTCAGGGCGGAAAGAGGAGCAGTCAGAGCCGAGAAGTGAGGAATAAACTGGCGGTAATAGTTGGCGAATCCCAGAAAGCGTTGGATTGCCTTCAGTCCAGAAGGAGGAGGCCAGTTGAGAACGGAAGAGACCTTCTTTGGATCCATCTGCAGTCCGGTATCGGTGATGAGGTAACCCAGGAAGGGGAGAGAAGACTGTTCGAAGACGCACTTCTCGTACTTGGCGTACAGACGATTCTCTCTTAGTCTTTGTAGAACCTGTTGCACGTTCTCTCGATGGGTCTGGAGGTCCGGAGAGAAGACAAGGATGTCATCCAGATATACCACCACACAGACGTAGAGAAGGTCCCGGAACACGTCGTTCACTAATTCTTGGAATACTGCTGGTGCGTTACACAGGCCGAAGGGCATCACGCAGTATTCATAGTGTCCATCGCGCGTGTTGAACGCGGTCTTCCATTCATCCCCTGAGCGGATACGGACCAGGTTGTAGGCACCCCGAAGATCCAACTTGGTGAACACACGAGCTCCTCTGAGCCGATCAAACAATTCGGGGATGAGCGGCAGGGGGTACTTGTTTTTTACGGTGGTTAGGTTCAATCCCCGGTAGTCTATACATGGGCGTAGGTCGCCCTATTTCTTCTTTACGAAGAAGAAGCCTGCTCCAGCAGGAGAGGAGGATCTCCGAATGAATCCCTTAGCCAGGCTCTCTGTGATGTACAAAGTTTATAATACAAAAATAGTAGAAAAATACATTTTATTCATACAGTGCTGGTCAAGCAGATTTTTGATAAAAAACACCCTACCCCATAAAACCAAAGAAACACAGACTGGTGCAGTGTGGTATGATAGAAAAAAACATCAAAGCAACCTGTTGCACAAATTATCCAGACCAATGGGTACACAGTAAGTTAATAGAGTGACCTCTACCACAGAGTTAATACATAAAGTGCTAGTGCAGCTTAACAGCATATGAAGGAGACAGCCGAATACTTGATGATCTCTGCTGCCCCTAAAATTGGTAGAGAGCCATCACAATGAAAGATCAGTCCAAAGAGCATACCACAGGGATCAAATACGCACACTGCCCAGCACCTCGACGCGCGTTTCGCCACCGCTTCGTCAGGATGACCTCCTGACGAAGCGGTGGCGAAACGCGCGTCGAGATGCTGGGCAGTGTGCGTATTTGATCCCTGTGGTATGCTCTTTGGATTGATCTTTCATTGTGATGGCTCTCTACCAATTTTAGGGGCAGCCGAGATCATCAAGTATTCGGCTGTCTCCTTCATATGCTGTTAAGCTGCACTAGCACTTTATGTATTAACTCTGTGGTAGAGGTCACTCTATTAACTTACTGTGTACCCATTGGTCTGGATAATTTGTGCAACAGGTTGCTTTGATGTTTTTTTCTATCATACCACACTGCACCAGTCTGTGTTTCTTTGGTTTTATGGGGTAGGGTGTTTTTTATCAAAAATCTGCTTGACCAGCACTGTATGAATAAAATGTATTTTTCTACTATTTTTGTATTATAAACTTTGAAGTGATGAATTAATAATAAAAAACAATACTGTGAACTAGCATAACATATGTTGTTTGCAAACTCATTCTTTTTTGGTGCTAATGTATATGTATGGTGATGTTTGCCATGAGCTAAAATTATGAATATGGAGTTCTATGTCCTGTTTTGGTTTAATATAATTTCTCTGTGATGTACGTAGACATGGCCCTTGTTTCGGCTGGAGACAGTGGATATATCCGTCCTTGAGGTGGTGTAGTTCCCGGGAGCAGGTCAATGGCACAATCGTATGGACGATGTGGCGGAAGTACTTCGGACTCCTTCTTATCAAAGACGTCCACGAAGGACCAATAGGCTGAGGGCAGTCCCGGTAGGGACTCGGGAACCGGAGGTCGCCGGATAGGTTGTATGGTCTTCAGACAGGTCTCATGGCAAGAAGACCCCCATCGAGTGATATCGCCAGTGCCCCAGCTGACGGAAGGCTCGTGTGTCCGCAACCAAGGAAGGCCCAGCAGGATTTGATGTGACATATGTGGGAGAACGTAGAGAGCGATGGTCTCGGTGTGCAGAGCACCGATACACAGTTCCAGCGGCTGGGTGATCCAGGAGATGGTGTCAGAGAGGGGTCTCCCATCCACAGAGGCAATCACCAGAGGTTTGGCGAGTGGAGTAACAGGCACCTGGTACTTGTCCACAGTGGCCTGCTGGATGAAATTGCCTGCTGCCCCAGAATCGAGGTACGCCTCAGCCGTAAACCGCGTCTCTCCCGTTGTCACTTGCACAGTCCATGTAACTGGGTCTGAGAGAGTCCCAGCACCTAGGGTGGCCTCTCCTACCAACCCTAGGCTTTGGAGTTTCCCGGTCTCTCTGGGCAGGCGCGTAGCAGGTGTGTGCCCTCTCCGCAGTAGAAGCAGAGACCCTTGGCGAGCCGCTCTGCTCGACGTTGTTCAGACTGTCGTACACGGTCGATCTGCATGGGCTCATGGACGGAGACACCAGAGGCCGTTGACTGGAGTACGGCGGGCTTCTGTGGAGGAGAGGAATGTCTTACCGGACGTCTCTCACGGGACACCTCTTTGGACCGTTCCTGAAAGCGTATGTCCACTCGAGTCGCTAGGGTAATCAGGGCGTCCAGGGTGGACGGTACGTCACGTCCAGCCAGCTCATCTTTGATTCGACCTGAGAGACCTTCCCAGAAGGCGGCGGTTAGGGCCTCGTTATTCCACCCGAGTTCTGAAGCCAAGGTGCGGAAACGGATGGCGTATTGACCCACCGTCAGAGGTCCCTGACGTAACCGGAGAAGAGATGAAGCAGACGCGGAGGCGCGTCCGGGTTCGTCAAAGGTGCTGCGAAAGG
This sequence comes from Anomaloglossus baeobatrachus, assembly GCF_048569485.1. NCBI lineage: Eukaryota > Metazoa > Chordata > Amphibia > Anura > Aromobatidae > Anomaloglossus > Anomaloglossus baeobatrachus. Next base: position 618,711,516 of record NC_134355.1, read on the forward strand.
CCTGCAGAAACTCCTGGAGCTTCTTGGTCATAGGGTCCTCCTTCTCCCACAAGGGGTTCATCCACGCCAGTGCCTCGCCCTCTAGGTGAGACATGATGAAGGCGACCTTGGCTTGGTCGGAGGCAAACAAATGTGGCAGCTGCGTGAAATGGAGGGAGCATTGGTTTATGAATCCCCTGCAGGTCTTGGGGTCTCCGGCGTACCGGGGTGGTGAGGCCAAACGAAGTCTGAAAGTATCTGAAAATGTAGCCACGGGAGCTGGAGCCGTGGATTGACTAGTGGAAGCCCGGGATGCTGAAGACGTCACTGCCGCTTGTAGCGTGTTCAGGCGGGCGTCCACAGAAGACATGAATTGCAGCATGCGGGTCTGAGTCTCACGCTGGCGTTGGAGTTCCTCCTGTACGGCTGCTAGTGCTTCGGCGGGATCCATGGCCTGTTCTTACTGTTAGGGCCAGATGGACGGGCAGACCCGGGAGGTGGATCCACTGGGCCGAACTCCCCGATGAGGGAAAGGAGTCCGGTAGCCGGAGCACTTTAGGTAGCAGGACAGTCCGTGCACTGGAACACAATGGAGAAGTCCCTGGGACCACGAGGTTACTGATGGTGGTCCGGGTGACGGAGCTCAGGTTCGGAAGCCGAGATGATGTCAGGCGGGGTCCGGAACCGTTGGAGCAAGATGACGGGTCACCGCAGGGAACCGAGATGGTACGGACTGTCAGGATGGCAGATGGGCAGCGTTCGGGGTTCGAGACACAGCAGGACCGGATGGCGATGCAGGATCGGCTCTAGAAGACAGAGAGGTAAGTATCTCACAGAACACAAGGAGACCTGACTCCTAGCTTGGAAAACACGAAGAACAGGCCCCGCTCCCTTGGACATTAACCCCCTTTATACCCTGTACCTGTGTGCCTCATTTCCTGTCAGTGGACACTGGCCCTTTAAGAAAGGGTCAGTGACCGCGCGCGCGCCCTAATGCGCATGCGCGCGGCCCGGGTGCCAGAAGCCATGGCAGGAAGCTGAGAGGAGGACGCAGGAGAGCCGGCCAGGGACTGGGAAGCCGACGGGCGCCGGGAGCGGGGACCAGGAGGCCTGGGGAGCGCGGACACCGGAGGCTGGAGAGCGGGAAGCGTGGCAGGTGAGCCGGGGAGCGGAGCAGAGGACCCGGGGAGCGGAGCAGAGGACCCGGGGAGGGGAGCAGAGGACCCGGGGAGCGTGACACCTTTATATATGCTATGTGATTCATCACAGCTGTTTAGCCTAATGCCGGTGAATGGGCGCACTGAACATCATGATGTGCGTCCGGTGGGTGAGTCGCACAGCGAGAACGTCATCGGTCACATGACCGCGAGTCACGCGGTCTGCGAACGTATGACGCTGAGTAACCATGGAGAAAGAAACATTGCCTCGCTTCCATACCATTCCCTCATTTGGCGCGTCACCCACAGGGACAGCACAGCGCATGATCCCTGTGCGGCCCCCGGATATGTACGTCTATTATAGGCTGTGCTGTGACTATCATCATTATTTATATTGATTCCATGTATAGAGATGTACATATAGTTTAGACATCGCAACTGTCAGTTTCTAAAGTCATTAATTCACAGATGTGATAGTACAAAGTCATTAATTCCCCATATTGTATATCATTTAATAATATATATAGGATTTGATACCTGATCAATTTAGTATCTATATTTCAATACCTGTTATTAAGAGATGTTTTTATACATGAACAGTACATACCAGGATTGAGAGAAATTAAATGTACATGGAATCCTGGTGATCAACATATATATTAATCCAAACCAAAAATAGGCATAAAGATCCTGTACAGCCCATATGTGTGTACCATATATTAGATACAGCCACGCCATGGCAAAATCATTACATATCGCCAAATATTATCCTACCTAATAAGGACTATATAGTTGGGCGATCAGCACATATACAACAACATGTGTCGATCACTCAACTACATTGATTTTACCCACCCCTTTAAATATCTACAATCAATAGGGTGGTAGCCCTTCGACAGTTAACCCCAATCAAACATATGGCCAGGTATATGGACACTGGACTCTGGACACTGGAAAAAAAATACAAATGACCATGGTGGGAGTTAAAAAATTATAATACTTTAGTATAATGGTGATGTACACCCTATCTACAAATGCATCTCAACAAATTATGATATCCTCAAAATGTTAATTTATTTCAGTAATTAGATACAAAAAGGAAAACACATATTATATAGAGTCATTACACACAGAGGGATCTATTACAAGTGTTTATTTCTGTCAATGTTGATGATTATGGCTTACAGCCAATGAAAACCCAAAAGTCATTATCTCAGAAAATCAGAATATTATATAAGACCAACTGAAAAAAAAGAGTTTAAACTCAGAAATGTTGGCGCCTACTGAAAAGTCTGTACAGTGAATGCCTCAATACTTGGTCAGGGCTCCGTTTGCATGAATTACTGAATCAATGCGGCGTGGCATGGAGGCAGTCAGCCTGTGGCACTGCTGAGGTGTTATGGAAGCCCAGGTTGCTTTAATAGCAGCCTTCAGCTCGTCTGCATTGTTGGGTCTGGTGTCTCTCATCTTCCTCTTGACAATATCCCATAGATTATCTATGGGGTTTAGGTCAGGCGAGTTCTCTGGCCAATCAAGCAAAGTGATACTGCGGTTATTAAAGCAAATGTTGGTACTTTTGGCAGTGTGGACAGGTGGAAGTCCTGCTGGAAAATGACATTTCCATCTCCAAAAAGCTGCCTGTTGAGTTCCTTGGTCTTCATGGTGCTATATGCGCTTTAAATAGAACCCTGAGACTATCACAGAGCAGGTGCATTTATACGGAGACTTGATTACACACAGAGGGATTATATTTATCATCATCAGTGATTTAGGACAACATCGGATCATTCAGAGATCCTCAATGAACTCTGGAGTGAGTTTACTGCACTAAAAGTAAAGGGGACGAATAATATTGGATGCTCCAATTTTCAGTTATTTATTTTTTAAAATAGTTTAAAATAAGCAATAAATTTTGGTCAACTTCACAATTGTGTCCCACTTGTTCATTCTTCACCATAAAATTAAATTTTTTTTATATTTATGTTTGAAGCCTGAAATGTGGGAAAACGCTGAAAAATTCAAGGGGCCAAATACTTTTGCAAGGCATTGTATGTAGTCCTCTCTAGCTTGGCCTGCTATGTAGCACATGTTGATATCACTGGCACAAAACAGACCTCCAGGATGGGAGATGGTTCCTAGTGGGGGTGCAGCAGTGGACCTCTTCTTATATCTTTATTCCAAAAGAGGGACTAATGTCTCCTCCGCCATAGACACCAGTGCTATAAATGCTGGATGGGGGACATATTGGGCTGAGTTCACATCCGGAAGTTATCCTTTATCATGGATCCGCTAGAGATCCGTTTGCAAAAAAGTTGTGCAAACACAACTTTTTTGTCCGTTGATAATAGCGGATGTCGGTCAGATCCATTTTTTAACATGTGGAATCTATGGACAACGGATTGCTATTTTTCGTCCACTTGTAACGGATCTGTTAAGACAACAACGGATCCATTACAAATGCAAATACAACAGATTGCTAATACCATTAACTGATCCGTTGTCCATAGACTCCTATGTTAAAAAACTGGATCCTGCTGAAATCAATTTCCCAACGGAACCGTTGTAACAGATAACTATAGGACGTGTGAACTCAGCCTACAAAGTTTGCATTTATCCAGTTGTTTCAAGTTACACCTTGGTGCCATATAGTGTCCATATGTCTTTAGCTCAATTCGCAGCTTCAAAGCTGTTTTACACACGACCTCCCCGAATGTAAATCTACACCAGAAGTTTGGGAGTGTTAACATATGTTTGGATTTTTTCAGGTGAGAAAATGCAATATCCAGTTACTAACTATGTGTGAATGGAAAAATAGAATTTCCATACATATAGGGCCCAATTTATCACAGCTTATATGTACCGCCCCGGGGCTCAGCCACAGCTGCCGAGCCGCTCGGATCCGTGCTCGTCGGTGGGTGGCTCGAGCTCTCTACGGACCCGGGGGTCACGTCGCTCTGAAAGGGGGTTGGCGCTACACGCAGGGACCTCGGTGGGGAGATCCAAGGCCGGAGCCGCGATGGTTTGTAGGAGATTTAAGTTTGTGACGCCACCCACGGGTTGTGGAGAATGGATGGACACCACCACTGCCGTTGAGTAGGCTCCCGGGGACGGTGTTGCGCAGCTTGGTGTTGACCCCCTCCGTGAGTAGGGGGGATGGTGGTCCCGGGAGCCCGAGGGAGGTGCTGAGGTGAGGGGACAGATGCGTGCTGGGGTGTCGGTGCGGTTCGCGGCCCGAAGGCACTGTTGTACTCACTATGAGAAAACACGCTGGAGTCTCTGGTAAACCAAACAAGATGGTGAACAGTGCCCGCAGCCGGCCGCAGTTTTCCCCTTAACAGGTTGGTGGTTTCCGCCTTTCTCCTGTACCTCTCTTGTGTGAAAGTTATGACTCCTATGCCTAAGCAACGGTAGTCCGCTCCCCGGCTTGCTGTGTGTCGGGAGAGCCCTGTGTGCCCGCAGACGCTGGCCCCTTGGGTCTCTATGCCTTTGCGGTGGCTTTACTCTAATCGTTGGGCTGTTGTCTTCAGTCGGGTCTTGTGTGGGAAAGGTCCTAAAGTCCAGTCCTAAATCAGTTGATTTGACTTAGCCAAGTTGTTTCTGGGCCTCGTACTGGGTCTGAGTACCCCTCCTGGTGTTCCAGTTTCCAATCGGCTCCCCGGTTCGGTACCGGTGGGCCACCGCCCGTCCCCGGTCCTTACGGTTCCACCGGCTGTAATCCCAGCTCCTGCAGGCGGCCACCACCGTCTGCCTCCTTGCCAGAGGTGACTGGGCTCCAACCCAGACACCTGGTGTAGACTTGTTGGCAGACCTGAGCACAGGTCTGCTCTTGAACTTGACTCCAACCCATCTCCAACTCACTGACAAGACTAATCTAGACTGTTTTCCCGCCTTCGGGACTGTAAACTCCTTGGTGGGTGGAGCCAACCACCTGGCTCCACTCCCCTGGTGTGGACATCAAACCCGGAGGGTGGTGACAAGGTTTTGTAGTTTGGCTGCTGTCACCTTTTTAGGGGAGGGTGTGTGTGTGTGGGACTACCTGGGACTACCTGACTAGTCCAGGGCGTCACATATACACCAGTATTCTGGTCTAACGATCTGATCAATACTCCATTCTGAAGAGGATATGCAGATTCATTCTCAAGATAACGGGGGATGTGAAAGATCCCGCAAGGTATCACCTATCTCGTAGGCTTGAAACACTGTTGTTGATTTCCATGGTCCTGAGGAAGGGGACTTGATCCAAAAAACGCAGACCTGTAAAATAATTACTAATATTAATCAACATTTCTGCGCATTGGTGGTAGCGCGGCAATACATAAGGGAAGTTTTACATTGTGACAGATCGCTAACACAAAATGGGTAAGGGGGTCTGTTTATACGTTAGGGTTAGGGATGATCGAATACCTCAAATATTCGGCTTCGCCCATATTCGATGAATAGGTCGACGCTATTCGACTATTTGCAAATATTCGATGCGCAATGTAAAAGCGGCGTTACATGCTACGATTTATCTGACGATATGTCGTCGGGGTCACGGATTCCGTGATGCACTTCCGACGTCGTTGCGTGTGATACCTACGAGCGACTTTGAACAATCGCAAGTAAATCATGGATCGTTGACACGTCATTCAGTTTCAAAATATTGTTTGTCGTTTGGAATGCAGCCGACATATTGGTACGTTTGACACCCTGCCAACGACGAACAACATTCACACGACCGCCTTGGTCAAACAATATATCGCTGAACCATGTTACATCGTTTGTGAGATCGTTACGTGTGACCGCTAATAAACGACCTATGAGCGATCTCGGCAAATCGTAACTACGATCTGGGCGTATCACGTCGCTCATGAGATCGTCAGATAAATCGTAGTGTGTAACGCCGCCTTCAGTTTATGGGAAACCCGAATAGCAACTATTCGGGCTTCCCATGGAGTTAACATTGCGCATCGAATATTCACATAGCAACGACCTATTCGTCGAATATTCGCGAAGCCGATTATTGCTGAATATTTGTGATATTCGATCATCCCTAGTTAGGGTCAATGATAAAATTCCTCATTGTGCCAAAATTCAAAATGCATTTTAATTTCAAAGTAAAACGAGTCCCCGTAAAAGTCAATAGGACTCATCAGGATTAATTATAGAAAGTTCAATTTATGAAAACATAAAATTATTTAACCCATACAAAAAACATCATTAAAAAAAAGTTAGACCCGCAACACACATCCGTTTAATATGTAAGTGTGAGGTACGTATTTGCACGTACCGGAGACACGTACCCACGGAGACCCATGTTATTCAATGGTAGATGGCACACACACGTAAAATCACACGGAACGTGTGACCGTATGGTAAGTACGTGTGTGCGCTTTTCTACACGGACGACATGTCCGTTTTTGGCCGGCAGCACGCAGGCACGGACCTGCTTTAGTCTATGGGTCCGTGCCTGCACGTACCGCACACGGAGTATGTCCGTGTTCAGCACGTTTCGTGCGTGTGCGTTTTTACACTAGCGATCTTATTTTTTGTTTTTTTTAAATTAAAGTCAGTATACTTACATTTTTTTCTGCTGTTCTGAGTCATACTTACATTGGAGCTCGGTTTTTTTCTTCCCCCGGCTCATACCGCTCCCCGATCACCAGCGCGGCGAGGAACAGCTGTGCAGAGAATACGCGGCAACAATTACTTTGAATATGCCAGCCGCTCATTAATCAATCTCGTATTCCCTGCTTTCCCCACCCACAGACGCCTGTGATTGGTTGCAGTCAGAAACGCCCCCCACGCTGAGTGACAGCTGTCTCACTGCACCCAATCACAGCAGCCGGTGGGCGTGTCTATACTGTGCAGTAAAATAAATAAATAATTAATAAAACGGCATGCGGTCCCCCCCAATTTTAATACCAGCCAGATAAAGCCATACGGCTGAAGGCTGGTATTCTCAGGATGGGGAGCCCCACGTTATGGGGAGCCCCCCACCCTAACAATATCAGTCAGCAGCCACCCAGAATTGCCGCATACATTATATGCGACAGTTCTGGGACTGTACCCGGCTCTTCCCGATTTGCCCTGGTGCGTTGGCAAATCGGGGTAATAAGGAGTTTTTGGCAGCCCATAGCTGCCAATAGGTCCTAGATTAATCATGTCAGGCGTCTCCCCGAGATACCTTCCATGATTAATCTGTAAATTACAGTAAATAAACACACCCGAACAATCCTTTATTAGAAAAAAAAAACACTTACAAATTGCCTTCTTCACCAATTTAATAAGCCCGAAAAAGCCCTCCATGTCCGGCGTACTCCAGGATAGTCTAGCGTCACTTCCAGCTCTGCTGCATGGAGGTGACCGGAGCTGCTGAAGACACCGCTGCTCCTGTCAGCTCCACGCAGCTAATGAAGGGAATAGCGCGATCAGCTGTATTCAGCGTTGGCCGCGGGTAACCTCAGTGACAGCTCAGCTGATCGCGCTATTCCCTTCATTAGCTGCGTGGAGGTGACAGGAGCGGCAGTGTCTTCTGCAGCTCCGGTCACCTCCATGCAGCAGCGCTGGATGCGACGCTGGACCATCCTGGAGTACGCCGGACATGGAGGGCTTTTTCGGGCTTATTAAATTGGTGAACAAAGCAATTTGTAAGTGTTTTTTTTTCTAATAAAGGATTGTTCGGGTGTGTGTGTTTATTTACTGTAATTTACAGATTAATCATGGAAGGTATCTCGGGGAGACGCCTGACATGATTAATCTAGGACTTATTGGCAGCTATGGGCTGCCAAAAACTCCTTATTACCCCGATTTGCCAACGCACCAGGGCAAATCGGGAAGAGCCGGGTACAGTCCCAGAACTGTCGCATATAATGTATACGGCAATTCTGGGCGGCTGCTGACTGATATTGTTAGGCTGGGGGGCTCCCAATAACGTGGGGCTCCCCATCCTGAGAATACCAGCCTTCAGCCGTATGGCTTTATCTGGCTGGTATTAAAATTGGGGGGACCGCACGCCGTTTTTTTTTAATTATTTATTTTACTGCACAGTATAGACACGCCCACCGGCTGCTGTGATTGGGTGCAGTGAGACACCTGTCACTCAGCATGGGGGGCGTGTCTGACTGCAACCAATCACAGGCGTCTGTGGGCGGGGGAAGCAGGGAATACGAGATTGATTAATGAGCGGCCGGCATATTCAAAGTAATTGTTGCCGCGTATTCTCTGCACAGCTGTTCCTCGCCGCGCTGGTGATCGGGGAGCAGTAAGTATGAGAGAGGGCTGCTCACTTCAGTCACTCGGGGGATTAGCGGTCACTTGTGAATCCTTCACAGGTGACCGCTAATCAGTACGCGGCACACAGACAGAGCCGTGGCATGACAATGAAGTCGGGTGAGGTTCACCCGAGTTCATTCTCATCGCGCAACTCTGTCTGCTGTCAGCCGACATGTATCAACGACATTGTGCAACACACAAACGGACATTCCACACGGACATTCCACGTACACATACACGGGCATTTTACACACAAACACGGACATTTTACACGTACACACGGCTCGCATACGCCATCACACGGATGCCATACGTACCGGAGAAACGCCCCAAAAAAAACGGAACACGGACCCAAAAAACGGACCGTATCATACGGACGTTTTTTTTTGCGGAAGTGTGTTTTAGGCCTTAAAAAAAGTTCACAATTTTTTAAAAGCAGTAACATTTTATATACGTTTGGCATCGCTATAATCGTAGAGACCTGTATCTTGACCAAGTGCGTCACAAGTTGGATTACCACTATTTTTACATCAGTTCTCGGCATAAGTTATAGAAAATTTGTTCCCATCACTATTCAAAAAACTGGAGAGGGCAATATACAGTATAATAGGTGCGCAAAGTTGCAGCTCGCGCAGGGCTTGGGGCCTAGGCAGGAGCTGAGGACTGACACACACGTGGATAAACGCGGGAGGGACAAGCCGGGGACCGCACTACATGTGGACGGCAATAAAGGGACACAGAGCACCACGCGACACATTGGTGGCCACATGGGGGAGGGGCGAGCTAAAGACTACGCTATACGTGGACGGCCATGCAGGTGAGCAGAGGACCATGCAGCACAAGAATAGCTGAGCAACAAAGAGGAGGGAACAGGAACATGGTGCTAGGACGCTGCGTAGCGCTGGCACACTGGGGAAGCTGGCGCTGCACTCGGCTACTGGGAGGAAATAAACTTTATTCCTCCAGGCAGCCTCCAGCTTTCAGTCATAGGGCCTGGCTGACACACATCAGTCACCCCTCAGTACATAGTGAGCGGTGGCTGTAAGCTTACCCCGGCACTGACTGACTGCCGGCTCTGCAATGCATCAGTGTCGGGGACCTGTTATAGCTGCCAGGAAGATGACTGAAGCTACGCCAGACACGCCTCTATGACTTAAAGCTGGAACATGCTGGGAGGAATAAAGTTAATTTCTTCCCTGTAGCTGTGCTATCAGTGCGGTGGCCGCACAGCTTTGGAACACTAATAATCTGCAGGTTGATAGCGATTTTTTACATGACAGGCTCCCTTTAAATTTCCAGGTCACCGCCAGAACAGAAAATCATGATGACCCATCCTTCAGTCACCTGACCGCTGCACTCAATCACCATCTTCAAAGATCCCGTGCCAAATATGCAAACACACAGCAGAACAGGAAGTCATGATTTCCAGTACAACTAACAGTGGGTCGATGCTGGAGCAGCGAGAATTCATAATGTAAGTCATTATTTCTTTACTTGACATTCTTTACCCTACAGCAAATTGTAAAACCCTGCAATCCTGAAGACATGTCACCATTTCAAAAGTGAGCAGTTTTTACTTTTTATTGGTGCTGATTCCTTGAGTATTCAGTTTTGTTTTTTATTTTAACAATCTGCCATATGGTTCCAGAGATATATGATTTTTTTTTTTCAAGGGGGTGTTTGGCTCACATGGCAATTATGCAGAGGAATGTAAAGACACGCCCCTGAGGATTCTTTGAGCACCAGAGGAGCCTAAAGACATGTCCCTGAGGACTCTTTGCGCACCAGAGGAGCCTAAAGACATGTCCCTGAGGACTCTTTGAGCACCAGAGGAGCCTAAAGACATGTCCCTGAGGACTCTTTGAGCACCAGAGGAACCTAAAGACATGTCCCTGAGGACTCTTTGAGCACCAGAGGAGTCTAAAGACATGTCCCTGAGGACTCTTTGAGCACCAGAGGAGTCTAAAGACATGTCCCTGAGGACTCTTTGAGCACCAGAAGAGCCTAAAAACATGTCACTGAGAACTCTTTGAGCACCAGAGGAACCTAAAGACATATCCCTGAGGACTCTTTGAGCACCAGAAGAGCCTAAATATACACTCCTGTCCTGAGGACTCTTTGAGCACCAGAGGAACCTAAAGACATGTCCCTGAGGACTCTTTGAGCACCAGAGGAACCTAAAGACATATCCCTGAGGACTCTTTGAGCACCAGAAGAGCCTAAATATACACTCCTGTCCTGAGGACTCTTTGAGCACCAGAGGAACCTAAAGACATGTCCCTGAGGACTCTTTGAGCACCAGAGGAACCTAAAGACATGTCCCTGAGAACTCTTTGGGCACCAGAGAAACCTAAAGACATGTCCCTCCAGACTCTTTGTGGGGAGATAAGGTATGCACACCAGTGACTATGTAAGGGGAATACATGGAATAGCAGAAACTGCTGTGTGAATACTGACTTGAAAAATCCAATAGCTATATGAAGAGTGAAAATGCGAAAAATGGAATCTGCATTACTGCCATGAACATATGAATCAAGAGAAATTTAGCTACTGAATTGATCAATGCAATAGAGCCCCAACACTACGCCAAAGTATGTCTCTACGTTGGGGTCCCTAGCTTGTGTGTGTCCTCTCATGCAGTTAAAAAAACTTACCGTGTATGGGAAGCTGAGACCCAAGCTATTTATGCGTATTATATGGATTGGCAATAGGTGTGGTGGGGAGGGTTCACAAACGAAAAACTACTAACAATAACTAATAACGTTTGGAACACCATTCTAAGTCTGAACTGGGTGCAAAAAACCTAAAAAAACATCACTATGGGGAGATAAGGTATGCACACCAGTGACTATGTAAGGGGAATACATGGAATAGCAGAAACTGCTGTGTGAATACTGACTTGAAAAATCCAATAGCTATATGAAGAGTGAAAATGCGAAAAATGGAATCTGCATTACTGCCATGAACATATGAATCAAGAGAAATTTAGCTACTGAATTGATCAATGCAATAGAGCCCCAACACTACGCCAAAGTATTTCTCTACGTTGGGGTCCCTAGCTTGTGTGTGTCCTCTCATGCAGTTAAAAAAACTGACTCCAGACTCTTTGGGCACCAGAGGAGCCGAAAGACATGCCCATGAGGATTCTATGAGCACTTCCCCTTTGAAAACACTAAAAAAATTGGCACCAAATAAAAAGGCAGATATTTATGGAACTACCTGGCATATTTTAAAAAGGAAAAAAACAGAATACTGTGAAAAGCAGCTGGAATTAGGCAAGAGCACAAAGCAGACGCTTTTGATCTGGTGACAGTGTGAAGCCCCTCACCTGTAGTGGTTGCCTAAGGGACTTCTCTCCACTTCCCGGGACGCCACAGGGTCTTCACAGGTTGGGAATCTTCTGGCAACAGGTATGTCAGCTTCATTTCATAGGGTTCGTGACGTCACTCTTGGTTTTGCGATCAGGTAGTGACTGCCACTGCAGTTTAACGAGTTTTTTTAGGTTTTTTGCACCCAGTTCAGACTTAGAATGGTGTTCCAAACGTTATTCGTTATTATTGCAGTTTAACGAGTGTCTGGGGCTGATGGTGTTTGCAGCCTGGTGGTATGGCCTCTCGAGAGTGAGGCTGGCCCCAGGGGCTTGGGTGTATGTGCGTGGAACTACAGGTCGCAGAAGAACTCACACACAGTCCAGAATGTCTTTCACGGTTTTTACTCACTTTCAGTTGTTTTCTGTGAGGTAACCCAGGCGATACTGAAACAGACCAGAGAGAACCAGGTATCCTTCAGGCTGTTATAGAGGTGACTGCAAGCCCGCCTTCCTAGCACTTCTTGTTTCGGATAACCCCCGACTTCAGTTATATGAAATTCATCCAGGGAAGTCGCAACTGCCTTTTCTCCGCTTTCTGGCCCGTTTGCTGGCAGCGTGGACGTCCTCGGGCTGCAAAGACATTAAAACATTTTATAGAAACTTTTCAATGCAAAAAACTTTAAAACAACTTTCCCCACACAGGGGTGGAATTCACATAAAAACATCAGCATCGTAAAACATTTAAAACGTTATACCAGGTACCATTTTTCACCACCCTCCACCAACAAGTCTGTAACCCACCCAAAAACCTCTCAGGAGGCAGGTCACCGGTCCTTTTGGCGACCAGGTCTGGGCCAGCTCTATCCCAGCCTTTCCTCCAATCTTCCTCTCCTGGGGATGGTGGTGTAAGGTAGGCCTCATAAACAGGCATACCTGCTTCCGCATGGTGGAGATCCAGGCCCCATAAACAGGTGTGCTCCTGTGACGCCCTGGACCCCCAGGGGTCACAGTATCACACACACCCTCCCCTGGTTAGGTGACACCAGTCAAACAAAATCCTTGTTGCCACCCTCCAGGCTTGATGTCCACATCAGGTGGGGCGGAGCCAGGCGGTTGACCCCACCCACTGAGGAGTTCACAGGCCTGGAGGCGGGAAAACACAGTTAGCTAGTTCTGTTGAGGAGTTGAGAGTGGAAGTGTGAGGAGTAAGAACTGTGTGTGTCTGGGTTGGAGCCCAGGCACGATCAGTAAGATCGGCAGACGGTCTGCAGGAGTTGGTGGAGGTCAGCGGAACCGTAGGACCGGGGTCGGGCGGTGGCCCGCCGGTACCGAACCGGGGAGCAGATTGAAGCCAAGCACCAAGGCAGGTTACTCAGACCCCGACTAGGCTAGGAGCCACCGAAAAGGTCATATTCTCTGATTGTGGTCTGGACCTCAGAGATTCATTCCCAACCAAGTCCCGTCAGAAGGCAACAGCCCAACCCGTCCGGATAAGAGCCACCGCCAAGGGCCAGAGATCCAAGGGCCAGCGCCTGCGGGCAAACGGGCTCTCCCGACACGTACACGCCGGGGAGCGGACTACCCGTGGGAAGCCATAGGAGTCAAATACACATACATAGGTGCAGGAAACGACAGCCACCATCAAACCATCCGGGGAGAGTGAGAACACCGCAGCCGGCTGTGGGCCCCGTCCTTCCAGCCGTTTGGTTTACCAGAGACTCTGTCCTTCTGTGTCTGAGTGAGTACAACAGTGCCATCTGGCACCGCGCAGCATCGCAACGTTGCACCCGCGCCCACGCTGCCTCCCCGCACCGGCACCTATACCCTCCTTCCTACCTCTATCTTCCCCAACCGGGGCCCCGGGACCAACAGCCCCTACCCACGGAGGGGTCAACACCTCAGCTGCTCTCCGCCATCGCTCCCGGGATCCCCCGTCACCAGCAGCGGTGGTGCCCACCGTCACCACAACCCGTGGGTGGCGTCATGACCGACATCCCACCAGAAACCTCCCCTTTTCACTCATGGGCGAGGAGGCGCTGCTCGAGCCCCCGGGTCCGGCTCCGTGCTCGAGCCACCGAGGAGCAGAAGCACCGGACCCGAGCGCCAGCGATTCCCACGCGAGCGGCGTTCCCAACCCCTCCGCCTGCGACACTCCCTTGTCGTTGGCGAGCCAGGGCCCATAAACAGGAGTGCTCTTGGCTTTTTGGACAGCAGCTCCATCAACAGGCATGCTTCCTGGTGGTGCAGAGCCAGGCCCATAAACAGGCGTGCTCTGGGCTGGTACCTCTGGGGTAACTTTATACACTGCGAGAGTTTGTGGTTATAGCCAGTTCATTACCTTATGGTCCGTAGTTAAAGTGCACAAAAATCTGGTGCAACGAGGAAAAACTTAAGGGTTCTCACAAAAGTACTTGTGGGTGCATTCTTGAACAGGTAAACGTTGCTTAACTTGAAAACTGGTGAAACTTTTCTTTACTCTTCTTTACTCTGCAGCTACATGGACCTCCTCTTCTTCCAGATCAGGACTTGGCACTTCGATGCTCTGGGTTTCTTCATCTGGTGCTTCATCTTGTACTTCACCTTGTGTTTCATCTTGTGTTGTCTCTAGTGCGTCATCTTGGGTTTCACTCTGTGCTTCACTTTGTGTGTCCCCTGGTGGCGGTGACTTTGGGGACCTTGTAGCAGCAGTAGGGGTGAAGCTTGAACTTGCCACTGTATTCTTAGAGCACTGCACGACGTCTAAGGCATACCAGCCTCTTTTACCCATGTGCCTAGTGTACTCTACAATGTCTCCCGTGTAGAGGTCTCGATCTGGGTGTCCTCTCAGTAGGTGGGACTGGACATTCCTTCTGGAGACAAATATGTCCTCTTTCACTCCCGACTCCACTATGAAACCGTTACTGGTACGAAGATTAAACTCTTCTACTACACCACGGTGGATGGGACCTCGGGTCTGGAAACCGGTCTGCCGCAGGGACTGTTTCTCCTTCAGGTCCCTGGCCTCCACTCTTTCTTGCTCAGGGGTAGGCTGCGCAGGGGGGTGCCTTACCCTCACGTGGCGTTGTTTTCCGCGGGCTGGCATCCGCATCATCATCACCTGGTCGTCTGCGGGCTCCCAGGTCACATGCATGCTGGGCATAAAGACGGTAAGCTCTTCCTCCTCTACAGGGCTTGCACTAACCTCCTCCAGTTGCTCTAGCAGCGGCTCCGGGGATGAGCTCTCATCAGCTGGCCAGGGTGGTGGACTCCTCTCTAGCATAGAGGTTGCTGGGTCCACTCCGGGTCTTGATGGCAGCCTGGGGACCAAGTACTTGTCCACCAGGTGTGCCGGAAAACTAGTTTTTAAGTCTTTTTTTTAGTTGAGCCGCTTCTTCGGCCACTTCTGGAAGGATTCAGAGGCGGCATCCCCAGTCAGCGACTGGGGCGCTGTGACCGCTTCTGGTCTGAGAGCCAAGACAGGGAGCGTTGCGGCCTGGTCTGGCCGGGCGCGGCGTTGCTGCGACCTGGTCTTGTCTAGCCGGGCGCGGCGTTGTTGCGGCCTGGTCTGGCCGGGCGCAGCGCTGCTGTGGCCTCTTCTGGCCTGGCCGGGACTGGGAATGCTGCACCGAGCATCGCACGGGACGTCGCACCGGGTCGGGCAGGGGCTGCATGGGACTCACCCAGAGCTGGACCAGAGATCTCCTGCATCAGGGTCGCCATCGCTGAGGACGTCTCCAACTGGGCTTGGACGGCACCTCTAGGCGGGCCTCGCACTAGCAACCGCAGGCCTCGGATTGCCATTATTACCTCTTCCTTCCACACGGCTATCTCTTGCCGGCTCTGCTCCACCATGCGGTAAGCTATTTCCCCGACCTCAGCCTCCAGCTCAGCAGCGGTCATCGGCCTGGTCCAGCCCGGCTCCTCGCAGACGCTCTCCGATGGCTCCATTCTGCCTTGCACGCTGCTCAACCAGTTCTCTCTGCACGCACTCCTTAGTTTAATTTCTTCCAGACTGCGGCATTCCCGCTGTCCAGGGACAGATCCGCCCCCATCTCTCTTCCTCGTGGGGCCAGAACGCTCCAGGGGTTCTAGGATAGCCACACCTCTTCGTGGGCGGTTACTTCTTTTTGCGCGGGCTGCTGTTATTTCTTTGGCGTGCTTTCTGCGGTGGCAATATGGCGACGTTTCAAACTTTTCAATCGGACCGCCAAGGCGCACGGTCACCTGTCTTAACAGGTCTAGTCCTTATCCTATTCGTGATGCCAGATGTGAAGCCCCTCACCTGTAGCGGTCTCCTCAGGGACTTCTCTGCACCTCCAGGGACGCCACAGGGTCTTCACGGGCTGGGAATCTTCTGGCAACAGGTATGTCAGCTTCACTTTCACAGGGTTCGTGACGCCACTCTCGGTTTTGCGATCAGTGGGTGACCGCAACTGCAGTTTAACGAGCGTCTGGGGCTGTTGGTGTTTGCAGCCTGGTGTTATGGCCTCCCGAGAGTGAGGCTGGCCCCAGGGGCTTGGGTGTATGTGCGTGGAACTACAGGTCGCAGAAGAACTCACAGTCCAGAATGTCTTTCACGGTTTTTACTCACTTTCAGTTATTTTCTGTGAGGTAACCCGGGCGATACTGAGACAGACCAGAGAGAACCAGGTATCCTTCAGGCTGTTATAGAGGTGACTGCAAGCTCGCCTTCCTAGCACTTATTGTTTCGGATAACCCCCGACTTGAAGTATATGAGATTCATCCAGGGAGGTCGCAACTGTCTTTTCTCCCCTTTATGGCCCGTTTGCTGGCAGCGTGGACCAAGTAAAGATGGCTTCTTGCCCTATGTCACTTATGGGCCCCCTCGTTGCTGCTGATGCTGCGGACTCTGTGTTGTTTGGTGAGACACCTGGAGTGCCCTCACCGGCAGGTTTTAGCAGACCACTAAATGGATGTCTGGCTCTAGGGACCTGTCCCCGTGCGTGCCTGGTCTACCGGGAGTTCCCGTACTCAATCACCCCGCTTCTTCCTGAGGTGTCTTTCAGGCTGACTGTGTGGCAACCGAACTCCCCCGCAAACAGCCACTACACTTGCAGGGTCTGACTAGCGGATCTGCGTGCCCGCTCTCCGCTTCAGACTGACATGTCCTCTTCCACTGCTCTCCTCTGACTCACTGCCACTGCAACTTCTTGCTTTCAGCTTCCCCAACGCACCACTAGCTGAGCTGTGGAGGCCATGCCCCCTCCTGGGTCTGCCCAGGGGTCCCCTCTAAGGTTTGTGTGAAACCTAGTTGCAATGTGTCTGTGCGTACACACCCTATTCAGCCTTTGGGATTACCTGTTTGGACTCACCCAGCATGGGTGCAGTACTCAGTGGTGCCTGACCAGGTCAGGGGCGCCACAACAGGTCTTCTGCAGAAGCTTTGTGCCAAGGTTAGGCACTGGGTTCCTGATAGGTCACAGTCTGATCGCTGGGACCTGGATTAATCCCAAAGACGGGTCTCCTGAATGGAGCAGGGTCGAACATGTGCATCTCCGTTCCTCCATTCATTCTCTATGACAGATCGCCAACCACAACGCTCTATAAAAAAAAATGTATTAATCCATATTATCAACACCACAAAGATAAAAACAACAATAACAACCCTGAAACACCAGAATAGCTGTTTTTTTTTTAGTGGCGCAAAAATTATGCCAATGAACACTACATCATGCCACGTAAAAAAAACCCCTATACAAATCCTAGAAAAATAAGTGACGGATCTTAGAAAAATATATTTATTATATAATATATATATATATATATATATATATATATATATATATATTATTTTATAAAGTTCTGAATTTTTTATAATCACTAAATTACTTTTTTTTTAAAAAATTGCAATTAAATTACATTTTTTTCACCAAACATGGATTTTTTTCCTTCCATTTTTCATTATATGATAAAGTAAATGACATCCTTTACTCGCTGCGCGTAAAATAAGTCACATGGTAAAAAAAAGTGGGAAAAAGTAAAAAACCCCGAAAGCGTGAAAAAGTTAAAATTGCCAGGTCATGAAGAGGTTAAAACGTAATTTTAGCAAAAGGGGTGAACGAATAGAAGAAAAAATGGCGCAGATACTGTACAGCACACACGCGTGTAATGGAACATACGTGTGGCCCCTGCACCCCAATAAAAAAAAGTGAGGGTCCACCTTGTGTTTCTTTGTATTTTGTTAATAAAGTTTTATAGGGAATGGAAAAAAAAAAGCAGGTAGTTCTGGGATTTCCATGGAGTTTCTGAGCTCCGTCCGTAGTGGTGGAAGGTGGAGGGAGGCAGTGACGTATTATACCTGAGGCAGGAAGAAAGGGAGCGCCGGGACGGAGGGGCGTGGCCATACTGAGTAGGGGCGTGGCGCTAGTCCAAGGTTTAGACCGGGAATATAGGCGTGGCTTTACGAAATAAAGACATGACTGGTTAGACAGAAAAAGGGGCGTGCTAGGCAAGGAGGTGTGGTTATTACGGGTGCGGGGCGTGGTTAGAGGCGCGGTCTATGTCAGTATACTGTATAGTTTAGTGGGCGTGTTTATTAAAAAGGGCGTGGCTATCTTGGCACATCTAGGAGGGCGTATTGTAGGGGCGTGGCTATACGAATATATCTGATATTATTAACCCGTTTAGTGGGCGTGATTTATTGTAAGAGGGCGTGGCTATCCCAGGGCTGACACTGGGAGGTGCACCCTCAGCCACTGCCCTACTCGGGGAGCACGGACTCATGGAGCGGCGGCTGGTGGGGACGCGTCCCGGGCAGGTCTGATCGCTGCCGTCCCGTGTATGTGCAGCTGCCGCCGCTGGGCGCTCCCGGTGCACTGTGCGCACGGTGGATCCGCTTTGTTGCAGCGCACGGTGTAGTTGGGGTCCTCGGTGCAGGGCGCCCCTCCTGTGAGCCCGCACCCCCCCCCCCCTCCTCATCATCATCACCATGCCGGATTTAATCAGTGTGTCGGAATTCATATCAGAGACCAATGAGGATTACAAGTCTCCCACCGCCTCCAACTTCACCACCCGGCTGAGCCAGTGCAGGCACACGGTGGCGGCCGTGGAGGAGGTAAGAACTCCGCGGAATGTCGCGCTGCGCCGTCCAAAAAGTCGCACGAGTCCGGAAAGCGCATGCCTTGTCTGTGTCGTGCCAAAGGGCTGCAGAAACGTCTGAGAGAGCGCTGAACTCGGTATAAGAATGCTGCAGAACCGGTGTGCCAGCCATCAGGAATCTTGTGTACAAGACATATGCAAATGAGGCTGGAGGTGCCCCGGGGGCGTGTCCATTCACTTGTACAACTCAGTCCTGGGTGCTTGGACACGCCCCCAGTGCACTTCCAACCTGATTTGCATATGGCTTGATTTCATTGGACCTCAGAATAGGACAATGTTCAGACACATCCTGACCGGACGGTTTGAGCTTTGCGCGTATGTAAATGTAGATAATGTGTCACAATTCCTGTGGCCTCTTGTTAATTTATCTAAATCCAGTTTTCTTAAAGGGGCGGTGTACTGTGGATATTGTTTTTTAGCAGGTGCCTAATGGATATCTGGGCAGAGGTGATCACTACGTTAAAGGGATTTTATGGTTAAAAATCAAACAAACTGTGCTTTATTCACCCTTCCCGGGTCCAGCGCTGACTCTCCACCACTGTACTGATGTATGTTATTGTCCGCAGTACTGACAATATGACAACGGAGCTGCAGACAATCACTGAGCTCAGAGACTCAGTCAACTCTGACAAATGTGCTGAGTTCCATGCGAGGTCTGTGCTGCAGACAATCACTGAGCTCTGGCGAAAGCAGTCAACTCCGACGTATGTGCTGCACTCAGTGCGAGTTCAGCGCTGCAGACAATCGCTGAGCTCAGAGGCTCAAGCTTTCAACTTGGACAGATGTGCTGACTTCCATGCGAGGTCAGTGCTGCAGACAATCACTGAGCTCTGACGCAAGAAGTCAACGCAAACAGATTTGCTGAGCTCAGTTTGAGGTCAGTGCTGCAGGCAATCACTGAGCTCTGGCGCAAGAAGTCAACTCAAACGGATTTGCGGAGTTCAGTTTGAGGTCGGTGCTGCAGGCAATCACTGAGCTGAGAGGCCCAACCAGTCAACTTGGACAGATGTACGGAGTTCCATATGAGGTCGGTGCTGCAGGCAATCACTGAGCTGAGAGGCTCAAGCTGTCAACTTGGAGGGATGTGCTGGGCTCCATACGTGGTGAGTGATGCATACAATTACAGAAACCCGGATAGTTTGTTCTGGACCCAGGGAGGGGAGGATGGCAAATCTGGACAGCCTTGAAGTCAACTGAAGGCTGGGGGGGTGTCTGATTTTCCCAGATGCTGTCACATGCGGTTGCCTGCATCATACACAACCGCACGTGACCGCATCTTGCCGCGAGTCCATTGGAAATGAAAGGCACTGATTCTCCCAATGTGCCGGACCCCTAGCTGTACTGGGGGAAGGGAAACTCCTTTAAGGCCGGTGTAACAGTTCTGCGTTTCATGGTCCGAGTGTAGACTCCGCTGTTTGGACCGGCCGGGGGTCTTTTGACCAACACATGTGAGGCTGTTGAGTTTGGGTCCGGAGACCCGCGGCTGGTCTGGACATTGTGGTCTATTCTTGAATTCCACAGGGGTGTGTGAATCCGGCATTAGTGTATGGTCCTGTGGGGTGAAGAACGGGGCTCTGAGATGAAGATGAGTGCACATCACAGGCCACTTCTCCATTCAGAGCCTTGTTCTCTGGATCGTTGGGGTCATCAGCAGTCGGCCCCCTACCCATCAGATCACTTATAAATGTGAGCGTAACACTATAATGGGCGGGGGTCATGTGTGCGAACTGTACAGGACCCTGTTCTCGCTCCTGTGGGGTTCCCAGTGGTTAGACCTCCACTGATCATAAATTAACCTGTTGGTGGCATAGCCCTTTAAGGGACCAATTTTTCCTGAAGTATCTGATATGAGGTTGCCCTAAATTTTGGACCATTTGCCAAAAATATTAAAATAACCATAGCTCCGCTTTCAAATCCCCGACTGTTCCAGCTATGATTCTCTGTTTAGTCATTTTATATATTCATGTGACCCCTGCAGCCAATCATTGCCTGCAGCAGTGACGTCATCACTGCAGCTATGGAGAGATGTGAAAGGGAGTGACTGATCTCTTCCCAAATTGCCAGAAAAATCCTTAAAAGCTAGGCTGTAACTACATAATGGGTGCAGGAGTTGGAGTCGCATCTGGACCTGGAAGCCTAGGGAAAGTTGGAAAGGTCTCTGACCTATATGGGACGATCAGTACCATGAGAGACCCCTGACATTTTGGGTCCTGCTGGGGATTTTACACTGTGACCCTTAAGATCCCAGTTCCACCATTGCTGAATTGCCCGTTTTAACAGATTATTTCCATCTCTGTCTTCCCATGTAGAAGCTGCGACTACAGAAAGGGGAACCTGCATTGTTTCGTAACTCCCATTAATTTCTATGGGAGTTACAGGGAAAATGCACAGTTCAGCCACTTTTACTTATATAAAAGTGGAGTTCCCCTTTAAGCTGGAATTCTATGTTGCGTTAATAACTGAGCATTGTGACCTTGAATTATGAAATGTGATCATCATTATCATCCGCTTTTGGGTCAGATTTGTTCTTGAAGAGGCTCATCGCTGAATCTCATTAACCCCGTGGTGTCACCGGCATTGTCTCCGACATTGATTCTCCACTGCGTTCTGTAGATAGAGGTTTATTTCATTCATAAAACTGTGCAGAACCTTTTCCGTGTTCTCTGGCACGCTCGCTGCTGAATACCTGCCTTGCATTTTCATGTTATGATTTATGCAGCAATTACTGGGCTGTTTGTTTTTTTGCTAGAGCGGCTCGGGATGTGCACCATTTGTAACAGATAAATATAGAATATGTTGCTAGAGAGAGGTAGCGTTCTGGAGATACGGGCGCTGAATATTAACTCATTCATAAGGTTTGTACTGTGAAATGTGTATGAACTTTATATTGGCACTATATAATGTCAGGGTACACCTTTTGCGGGCATTACCGGAGGGCAAATGCACTGGGCCCCCCCATTGATTCTCAAAACTGCTCTACAGCCCAGTAGGGTGCACCTATGCGGCCTCCAATCAATTGATTGTCGATCCGGTCCGGTGTTTTCGTCAGTTACATAGACAGGTAATGGAGCGGAAGCCGCACATTCGCACCTCTGCTACATACAGGATTGGGCAGTTATGCCCAATTCATGGGATCACAGAGGGCAGCTTTGGATGGACTACCAGCAATTAGCCGGTTACCCCATGCTATGAATAAAGAATAACTTGATATTTTTTGGGAGTAACCCTTTAAATCCAGACTGCAGGTCTATTTTTACATCCAGAATTTTTCTGCAGCGTGTGAATGGTCTTGATTCACAATAGTGGTGTTGAAATTTGGGATGAGTGGACCTGTGGACAATCAGCTGCGCTGGGTTCTGTTGGTGTTTAGTTAAAAGTTCATTTTGGGACCTGAATTTGACCCCGGACACTGAACCCCCCCCCCCCCCCCCCCCACTTATGTCAACGGGGACCCAAACTTTGGTGCTGAAAAATGGTCACGGTTATATCTCTAGCTCCCCCTTATTTTTGATTATCAGTCAAGGTAAGGCAGACAGCTGGGGGCTGGTATCAGGCTGGGGCGGGGCTCATCTTTTTTGGCCACACCCAGCCTAAAAATAGCAGCCCACAGCTGCTTCAGAAGTGGTGCATCCATTAGATGCTCCAATTGTGGCTCTTTTGGGAGGGGACAAATAACCATGGGCCGCCCCAGCCTGACAATACCTGCCTCTAACTGTCTTCTTTACCTTGGCTGGTGTTTTTTTTTTTTTTTTTTTTTTTTTTAATTTAAAAAAAAAAAAAGTGTGGCAGTCCCTCCTTTTTTTGATAACCAGCAAATGTAAAGCTGCCATCTGAGGGTTGCAGCCTGTAGCTGTTGGCTTTACCAGCCCTGGTTATTAAAATAGGGGGTGCTCTTTGTCATATAAAATATATATATATATATATATATATTTTTTTTTTTTTTTGCACAGCAGCAGTGTACAGGTATCTTCCCCATGCCAAAAAGCTTGTTGATTAGTCGCTCTGTAGCTTTTCAACAAACTTTATTAGCATATGAACAGCACCCAAACCATTAAAGTCCGTGTTCTCATTCGAGCCCCTGACACAAAGTGTCCAGTACGAACCCCGAACTCTACCGTTTGGGTTTGCTTATTCCCTAGTTGTAATAAGTGATGGATTTTCTGTGTGTACTATGAAAAATTCCTACGCACAATTAAAATACCGTAGATTTAGTAATTTCTTTTTAGCAGTCATGGTGTTACCTTTGGATAGTTCTTAGCTGCATGCTTCAGAGGAAAAAAACAGAGGGCACCTTGTCAAAGCTACCTAATTTGCACATGATTTGAGAACTTTTTTTCTATGATTTATGTTCACATGGTGCGGGTTTTATTTATTAATTTTCATATGATTCACGGACTCATGGTGGATTCTGCACACTGGAGAAACAAATGCTCAGGACTCATTCAGGCGTCTTATCTTCCACATACTCAAAAAAAAAAAAACGGTCATCAGTATTTTGGATCCAATTTCTATTAGTTTCTGGCTTATTATTATTATTATTATTATTATTAATAATAATAATAATAATAATAATAATAATAATATATATTTTTTTTTTACCATTTGTGATTTTTACGTATGAAAAAATACCTTTTGAAGCCTCTTCTATTCATTACAGTGTTAATTACGGCGAGTTCACCGGTGCCATCTGTGTCCTTTCCATGACTTTCTCAGACCTTAGGCCTGTATTGCTGATTTTCATCCGTGACCCTGGTAATCAAAAACACCCCCAAACCTGACCCGTTTCCATGTTTTACGGACATGAGGGCGGCTCCGCCGACTAATGGGTACGTTTTCTATCCATGAACGCAGAAAAATCGGACATCTAAATGAGGCCTTCATTTTATAGGCTTCTATAGAAATCAGCCCAATAGTTGGAGACTTTAGGCACATGGGCTCTTTAGATCCAGGGGGTCTCCAGCTCTAGGCCTCGTGTAATAATTGACTATCTGGGAAGAAAGATTGGGTTATATTGAGCAACATAATGGTGGAAGGATGGTGGATCATACAGAAAATAGCAGAAGTGGGTTTGA
This sequence comes from Anomaloglossus baeobatrachus, assembly GCF_048569485.1. NCBI lineage: Eukaryota > Metazoa > Chordata > Amphibia > Anura > Aromobatidae > Anomaloglossus > Anomaloglossus baeobatrachus. The sequence goes on from NC_134355.1 coordinate 618,735,386, forward strand.
AAAGGGATAAAAAAATGCCTATTCTTGTTCCTCACAGTCGGGCCTTGTTGAAAATACTGGAAAACCCATGAAATGCCCCCCGCACACCTCCCTCAGGGGCTGCAAAGTACTCCGGACTGAAAGTGGTCACATCCTGGCCGCAGCTGGTAATCCTGCCAGGTGTGCAGCCTCTAAAGGGGCCAAAGTCTACAGATGGCTTGTAATTTGTGGGAAATATATTGCTGCCATTTTTCTTTTTGAGATCTTTGTGTGTAAAAATGCATGAAAACGTTAATTACCCAGAACTCTTCCTAATTTAGGGAAGGAGTTGCCCACATTGCACAAAGCCTTTCTTCAGAACAGAATACAAGTGATGGGTGTGTGTGTGTGTGTTATATATATATATATATATATATATATATATATTAAATAATATATATTCACAGTGCATACAAGTAGTATTCAACCCCCTGCAGATATAGCAGGTTTGATAAGATGCAAATAAGTTAGGCTACTTTCACACCTCCGGTTTTTGCTCTGCGGCACAATCCGGCACTTTGCAGGAAAATCGCAACCGTTTTTTTTTGCTGCCGGTTGCGATTTTTCTGCATAGACTTTAATTAGTGCCGCATTGTGCCGCATGGCTTTGCGTTCCGTCCGGTTTTTGCTGCATGCGGCAGATTTAGCCGATGCGGCGGCCGGATGGAACGTTGCCTGGCATGTTTTTTCGTGCGGCAAAAAAACCCGCATCGCGCCGCATTCGGCCGATGCGGTGCATTTTTCAATGCATGCCTATGGCGGCCGGATGCGGCGCGATGCGGCAATAACCGCATCCGGCCTCCGCATGCGGTTTTTGCCACTGCGCATGCTCAGTAGCATGCCGCAAGCGGCAAAAACCGGACTGGCCGCAAAGGAAAAACTTTTGCAAAGGATGCGGTGTTTTCACCGCATCCGTTGCATAGCTTGCACAGCCGGATTGAGCCGCAGAGCTCAAGCCGGATGTGTGAAAGTAGCCTTAGAGCCTGCAAACTTCAAACAAGAGCAGGATTTATTAACAGATGCATAAATCTTACAAACCAACAAGTTATGTTGCTCAGTTAAATTTTAATACATTTTCAACATAAAAGTGTGGGTCAATTATTATTCAACCCCTAGGTTTAATATTTTGTGGAATAACCCTTGTTTGCAATTACAGCTAACAATCGTCTTTTATAAGACCTGATCAGGCCGGCACAGGTCTCTGGAGTTATCTTGGCCCACTCCTCCATGCAGATCTTCTCCAAGTTATCTAGGTTCTTTGGGTGTCTCATGTGGACTTTAATCTTGAGCTCCTTCCAAAAGTTTTCAATTGGGTTAAGGTCAGGAGACTGACTAGGCCACTGCAACACCTTGATTTTTTCCCTCTTGATCCAGGCCTTGGTTTTCTTGGCTGTGTGCTTTGGGTCGTTGTCTTGTTGGAAGATGAAATGACGACCCATCTTAAGATCCTTGATGGAGGAGCGGAGGTTCTTGGCCAAAATCTCCAGGTAGGCCGTGCTATCCATCTTCCCATGGATGTGGACCAGATGGCCAGGCCCCTTGGCTGAGAAACAGCCCCACAGCATGATGCTGCCACCACCATGCTTGACTGTAGGGATGCTATTCTTGGGGTCGTATGCAGTGCCATCCAGTCTCCAAACGTCACGTGTGTGGTTGGCACCAAAGATCTCGATCTTGGTCTCATCAGACCAGAGAACCTTGAACCAGTCTGTCTCAGTCCTCCAAGTGATCATGAGCAAACTGTAGACGAGCCTTGACATGACGCTTTGAAAGTAAAGGTACCTTACGGGCTCGTCTGGAACGGAGACCATTGCGGTGGAGTACGTTAATTATGGTATTGACTGAAACCAATGCCCCCACTGCCATGAGATCTTCCCGGAGCTCCTTCCTTGTTGTCCTTGGGTTAGCCTTGACTCTTCGGACAAGCCTGGCCTCGGCACGGGTGGAAACTTTCAAAGGCTGTCCAGGCCGTGGAATGCTAACAGTAATTCCATAAGCCTTCCACTTCCGGATGATGCTCCCAACAGTGGAGACAGGTAGGCCCAACTCCTTGGAAAGGGTTTTGTACCCCTTGCCAGCCTTGTGACCCTCCACGATCTTGTCTCTGATGGCCTTGGAATGCTCCTTTGTCTTTCCCATGTTGACCAAGTATGAGTGCTGTTCACAAGTTTGGGGAGGGTCTTAATTAGTCAGAAAAGGCTGGAAAAAGAGATAATTAATCCAAACATGTGAAGCTCATTGTTCTTTGTGCCTGAAATACTTCTTAATACTTTAGGGGAACCAAACAGAATTCTGGTGGTTTGAGGGGTTGAATAATAAATGACCCTCTGAATAAACTTTTCACAATTTAAAAAAAAAAAAAATAATAACATTCTTTTTTGCTGCAGTGCATTTCACACTTCCAGGCTGATCTACAGTCCAAATGTCACAATGCCAAGTTAATTCCGAATGTGTAAACCTGCTAAATCTGCAGGGGGTTGAATACTACTTGTAGGCACTGTATATATAGATAATGACCTGCCACTTGCCATAAATGTGATCATGTATGTTGCAAAATGCAGAAATGGTCTAAATGCGGCTGTTCTATTTTTGAGGACCTCCGTCTATTAGGTAAAATGAAGTTCTTGCTCGGTGTCCTCTATTGAAGGATCATTTACTAGGCTGCTTGCTGCAGTTTTGATTATAAACTTTTTTCTGTGCTGCAGCCTTACCAGTTCTCTACATGCGGAGCTCTGTAAAACCCCATTCACAGTATTCTGCCTATGCACAGTTTTTAAACTGAAAGCTGCCAATCAGTTTGGGGATGTGGTTTGACTACCTGATTGTTCAATAACTGGTTAACTAGTCCTCTTGTGATAACGTTTGCTGATAAAGCAAAACAAACAATGATTTTATAAAAACTACAGCAAGCAGCCCAGTAAGGCTATGTGCGCACAGTGTGTTTTTCGCGGCGTTTTTGCGTGTTTTTCGGGTGCGTTTTTGGCCTCAAAACTGCAGGACTTTGCTTCCCCAGCAAAGTCTGAGTTTTCATTTTTGTTGTCCGCACACATCTGTTTTTTTTACCTGCGTTTTTGAGTTAAAAAAAAAAAAAATGGACATGTCAGTTCTTTCCTGCGTTTTTCTGCGTTTTCCGCCCATGCAATGCATTTGAAAAATGCAGCAAAACGCAGAGATCAAAAACGCAGCCAAAAACGCACCAAATCGCGGCAAAAACGCATGCTTTTTTTATGCGTTTTTTCGACACAGGTGCGTTTTTAGCGGCCAAAAACGCACAAAAACTCAGCATAAAAAAAAGACGCAGTGTGCGCACATAGCCTTAGTAACACATCGCTGAAATCTGGCTATCTGCCCCTACATCATGCTGTTATCAGAATAGGTAGCAAAAAACCTGACCGATTCCCTTTTCAAAATTAACCTCTCATGTGAAAAAACACTATTAACCTGCAGATATGGGGTTAATCTGCTGGTTAATAGTTTTCTGAACCTGTCGGGCATCCACACTTAGAGCCACGCTGCCGGGAGGAAATTAACTTTATTCCTCCCAGCAGTGTTTGGCTTCCAGTCAACGGGGTGGTGCCGGTGCGAGTTCAGTCACTGCCCAGTGACTAGTGAGCAACGACTGTAACCGTATCTCCACCACTGATTGACATCTGGTGCTAATGTAGAGCCTGCTGTCAGTGACGGCACCTCACACTATACTGCTAAGTATAGAGCGTGCATGGTTTCCAAGGGGCAAACACCTGAAGAATGAGCATGATGACACTTCTTTTAACCGCTTCAGGTTTCCAAATCCAGAAGGGATTAAAAGATGTGACCGAAGATGGAGCATGCACGCAACGGTGTCTTTTTGCCATTTTTGTCCATTCTGTTCATTTTATGGGGCACGTTTGCTGCACTTTTTCAGGCAATTTGCATTATAAGGCCATGTGCACACTTTGAATATATGGTGAGTTTGCTACCCCAGTATTTATAATTTAAAACCAGGACTGGAAGAATCAGAGGAAAGGTAGAATCAAACGACGTGCACCATTTTGGCATTTATTACCCACTCCTGGTTTTAGCTTACAAATACTAGGGTAAATTGATCCCAGTAAAATGTATAAACAAACTTCAATCTATGCTTAAAAAAAAAAATATATATATATATATATATATATATATATATATATATATATATTATATTATATTATATTATATTATATTAAAGAGGTTTTGGTCTTCCTAATGTAAAGGAGTTTTCCACTACTAATGTGACCCCCCCCCCCCTCTCATTTGTCCTAACTCTTCCTAACTAACACTTTTTTTTAAATATACTACTGCTACCTACCCTGTTCCTGTAAGCTGATCTGTATGAGACTCCTGAATTGATGTTCTGGCTTTGATCCTTCAGGTCTAGAGATCAGAATCAGACAAACTAAGTAGGGCACATCACTGGTAATGGTGGGCCTGCCTCTCTGTGAGTGATGGCAGCTTGGGCACGCATGCTCAGATGACACTTCACTCTCCTCTCAGCCTGCTTTACAGTGCAGTGCTTTCATGTGACTAGATATGCGATGTGCAGATTGTGCGATGTGATTTACTATCTAGTGATCGGCACATTGGAGCGCTTCTCACATGAATGCACCGCACTGTAAAGCGGGCTGAGAGGAGAGTGAAGTGGTATCTGTCACTCAAAGAGGACGCCCTGCCACCATCAGTGACGTGCCCTGCTCAGTTTATCCGATTCCAATCTCCAGACCGGAAGGATCAAAGCCAAAATATTAATTTAGGAATATAGGAGCAGCAGAGAGAACTTACAGGATAAGGGTAGGTAGAAGTATATTAGGAAAGTGTTAGTTAGGGAGAGTTAGGACAAATGAGAGGTGGTTACATTAGTAGTGGAAAACCTCTTTAATCTACTATTATTCCAACATCCTCAAACAACGTCAAAAATGGTTTAATAATGATTACTCATCTGCTTGGGTGGACTTTGAAACATATCTAAATGAGAATGTCATTACACCTGATTACTAAATCACTAAGGCGGCTTTCACACTACGTTTTTTTAACATGCGTCATGAACGTTTTTTTAACGCAAAAACGGATCCAGTGCAAATGCGTTTTCATTTCAATGCATTTGCAATGGACTCACGTCAACATGCGTTTGCGTGCGTTATAGTGAGGATCCAGCGACTTGCAGTTTTTTAACTTTTTTCAAAAACGCTACTTGTCGTGTTTTTGAGCTGCGTCCAAATACTGCAAATTGCTGGATCCTGACTATACTGCACGCAAACACATGTGAACGCTGGCATGCTGATAGACAGGATCCTGCTTGCTCTGAGCATGCCCAAAAACCAGCCTCGCGTGATCAGTCTTTCCCTCCCCCTCCCAAAATCTTGGGATAAACTCTGAATTAAAACTATTTAAATATACATGATGGACTTAATTTTATTCCATTCCTACAACTCAAGATGAAATGCAAAATTCCAGATTCTGATCTCATTTACACCAGAAATGTAGTAATTTCTAAGGTTCCTTTTTCTGTGGTCAATAGGACCTTAAACGAATAACATCTATAACTTCCTAAACCAAGATTAAGTGTTTGGGTGAAAAAAAATCCTATATGATAAACTGGGGAGAAAAATCTTTAAAAATCCTTTTTCAAAAGTCTATCATTAACCGATACCTCTACTTTACGCGCGACACTCCACGAGTCACTTTACCTACCCCTATTAAATGTGATTTTTTTTTTTTTTTTTTTTTTTTTTTTTTGGCCTAATCCCACGACCCTTCTCCCCCCCCCCCCCTTCCTCATATAATATTGGCTATATTAATAGTCTACTTGTTTGTGTGTTTTAACACTAGAACTACTGGACTCGTGACACCTATATAGAAATACATGGTGCACAGTAGTCAAAATGACTACCTCAGTAGTTCTAGTGTTAAAATGATAAAAAATATTGGAAAACAAATACTAAAAAAATAAAAAAAATCACTAAATAACGTGTCCACGTGGCCTAAAGGCGTTTTTCTTGCTTAATCAGTATTTTATTTTAATTTTTTTTCTTCCCTTTATGTTTTATTGATCCGCCATCTCGTGCCATGTAGAGGTCAATTTATTCGTCTCTTGTAATTGTATGTTTATGGCCGTTGTCCCCAGGCTCTGTTTGATGAAGACTGCGTCTGTATTTGCTGAACTATTGATGATCTTTTCATTTCCCTGATCCAGGACTTGGGGCATGTTCTGGTTTCATTTGATGCTGTCCTTGTGGCCCGTGCAGCTGCGCCTTTCTATAGTCGCCTTACAATATATCATCAGTCAGACATATTGCCGCGTTACCATGCATTATATATGAGATGGGAAACAGCCGCTGCTCAGGATTATGACCGTGGACAGTGGAGCTGTTCCTATTTTCCACTATGAAGCTACATTAATACACACTTATTTTGTGGCGCTTTTAATATTGAGTTCAATTCATATTCCCGCAAGGCTTATTGTACTTGACAGCAGCAACTAATCAACACCATATAATTTACTGTATATATATAGATATATATATATATAAAGTTTAGAAAGAATACAGCTCCTGTACGTTGATAAACCGCTCTCCAGACTATATAATGTCCCCACACAGAAGGATGGTCCTCACAAAGCCCCTCATAGTGTGAGGTCCCCACACAGCCTCACTACAGTGTTATGTCACCACACAGCCCACCACTCAAAATGATGTTCTCTCACAGCCTCCATTAGGCCCTGTGCGCACTTGCCGTTTTTTGCCGCGGATTTCCTGCGTTTTGCTGCATGTTTAGCTGCATGTTATGTTCATAACATCTCTGCAGTGATTCACCAGCAAATCCTATGGGAAAAAAAAATCCTGTGCGCACTATGCGGATTTTGACAGCTGCATATTTTGCTGCGTGATTCCCGCAGTAAAAACAAGTGCATGTCACTTATTTTCCGCACGTCGCTGCGGGATTTCACTCCATTGACTCTAATGTAATCGTGAAATCCCGCAGGGAATAACTCAGGTAGCAAATTCTGCGCGTTTCATTGCGTTATTCCCTGCGTTATTTCGCGTTTTTGGGACATAATGTTCATCGCTGCCTGCGGTTTGCAGGGAAGTGATGTCATTCTGACAGGAAGAGGAAGCCATGCAGAGAGTAAAGACACACATCACAGACATAGAACACACACATATCACACTCACAGACATATATAATACACATAGAAAGCAAACGGACATATAGAAAAAAAAAACAACAAGTGGGCTCCGCCGTATTTTTACCGTCCAGCCGAGGTAAGCACACAGCGGCAGCCCGGTATTCTCAGGCTGGGGAGGGCGAGGGGCAGGGTTAATGCCCCCCTCCTCCTGCAGCCGAGAATATCAGCCCGCAGCTGCCCCGGGACTGTCGAATCCATTATGCGGCAGTCCCAGAGTGTCTCCGGCTCTTCCTGTTGCAGTGATGCAGTGGCAATCAGGGTAATATAAGGAGTTAAATGGCCACAGATCGCCGCCATTTAAGTCCAGGCTTTGATCATGGCAGCGTCTGAGACAGCTGACATGATCAACCCGTAAGTAAAGTGAAAAAACACACACTGAAGAATCCTTTATTTTAAATAAAACACAAAAAAGCCCCTTGTTCACCCCTTTATTAACCCCCCCCCAACACACAGCTCCGGCGTAATCCACATCCTCCGATGCTGGCATCCAGCCGCGACTGACACACACTGCTGAATGCAGCCTCGCAACGAGATAGCAGAGGTAACCACAGGGCATTTCCCACGGCCGGTAATGTGAACAACACACTACCGCTCTGGAGAAATTCTGCGTGTGCTCACAGGGACTCTATCTGTCCCTCTATCTGTCCCTCTATCTGTCCCTCTATCTGTCCCTCTATCTGTCCCTCTATCTGTCCCTCTATCTGTCCCTCTATCTGTCCCTCTATCTGTCCCTCTATCTGTCCCTCTATCTGTCCCTCTATCTGTGAAATGACTTTTTTTTTGTTTTTTTTTTTTTCAATGTGCTTTATTGCATTGAATGCATTAAAGCACATGTACCAACCCGCATGCGGCAAAACCGCGGCAATACCGCGGTAAAACCGCAGCAAATCGCATGCGGTTTTCGGGTGCGGTTTGCCGCGTTTTTTACCGCGGGTGCGGTAATCTTTCAGAACCTGCGGAATTTTCTTAAGAAAATTCCGTTTTCCAGTGCGCACAGGGCCTTACATAGTATTATGTTTCGTCACAACCCCCATGAAGAATGTGACCACAGAGTACCCTTACGCAGTTTTATGACCTCCACACAGCCCCAATGCAGAATGGTGTCCCAACACAGCCCCCTTTTACACTGTATTATGTTCCCCATACAACCCCCATGCAGAATGTCACCACACAGCCCCCTTACACAGTATTATGTTCCCCACAAAACCATCCAGAATTTTGCCATAACACATCCCCCTTACTCAAAATTATAATCCCCTCACAACCACCATGCAGAATGATATCCCCACACAGTCCCCTTAAGGCTATGTGCGCACACTGCGTCTTTCGTGGCGTTTTTGCACGTTTTTCTGGTGCGTTTTTGCTCAGAAAACTGCATGACTTTGCTTCCCCGGCAAAGTCTGAGTTTTCATTTTTGCTGTCTGCACACAGCGTTTTTGTTTTAGCTGCGTTTTTTTTGGTGCTCACAAAAACGCAGCATGTCAATTATTTCTGCGTTTTCCACCCATTGAGTTCAATGAGATGTTGAAAAACGCAAATTGCAACTATAACTGCGTTTCTATGACTAAAAACGCAGCAATAAACGCAAGGGGTGGGTAGTAAAGTGACACGTACAGGAAGAGGATTCCTTCTGTTGGTAAACACAGAAGCGTGAATCCTCCCGGTACCGTCACCGCTGCTTCCACCAGAGGTGGAAGCGGCTGCGAAATCATAAGTGAACAGTAGAAAAAAAAGTCATACTCACCTGTCTGCTGACTCCCGGTACATGTCCACTCCTCTCCTGGTACCGCCACCCCCGCCCCGGCTGTGTGCAGACTCCCAGGACATGTCTGATAACCGCAGGACCTGGTGATGATCAGCTATGTCTGTACTGGTCCACGGGCCGCACCCGAACAGTCAAAGGTCCACATGTGGCCAGCAGGCTGCCCTTTGCCCAGATATGCTCTTATCCCTGATTTTTACAGAAATCGTACCCATTATTGTCTGTTTCCGTTAGAGTGGTCCACAAAAAGACTTTCCATTTTTTTTTTTTTTTTTATAATCTAGGATTAATCCTGTTAAGGCTACGTGTTTTTGAAAAACTGCACCACAGCGCTAGGACACGATCTGAGTTGCATCTTAATGCTGTCCAATTTTCATTTTTTGAGTGCAGCAAGAAGAAAAAAAAATTGGATGAAACGAGGATTTTGCGTTTTTTTTTTAATTTATTTTTTTTGTATTTGTCACCCTATCCTGATGCAATATGTAGGATTATATTTCTTTAAAGGGAACCTGTCACCACTTTTTTGCCCTATAAGCTGCGGCCACCACCACCGGGCTCTTATATACGGGCATGTTAGAATACTGTATATAAGAGCCCATGCCGGAGATATAACATAAAAATCACTTTATAATACTTACCTAACGGTCGCGCGGTGGGCCCTATGGGCGTCTCCGGTGCCAGCGCTGCCTCTTTTGGCCATCTTTCTGGTCCTTTTTCTGTAGCCGCGGTGCATGACGGGTCCGACGTCATCCACACTCTTCAGCATTCAGGTCCTGAGCAGGCGCACTTTGATCTGCCATGAGCAGGGCAGATTAAAGTATTGTAGTGCGCCTGCGCAGGACCGGCGAGTGTGTATGACGTAGACGCGTCATCCACACTCTCCAGCGTTCAGGTCCTGAGCAGGGCAGATCAAAGTATTGTAGTGCGCCTGCGCAGGACCGGCGAGTGTGTATGATGTAGACATGTCATGCACACAGGCTTCAGAAAGAGGACAAAGATGGCCGAAAGAGGAGGCGCGGGCATCGGACACCGGAGACGCCCATATGGCCCACAGCGCGACAGGCAAGTATTATAAAGTGATTTTTATGTTATACCCCCGGCCTGGCCTCTTATATACCGCATGTTAGAATGCTGTATATAAGAGCCCGGTGATGGTGGCCGCAGCTTATAGCTCGAAAATGTGGTGACAGGTTCCCTTTAAATCTGAGCTGCCCTGGATACCATTTCCCCATTTGGAAACTACGACTGTGTTCACACTGAGGGCATTAATCCCCCTCAAAACCAGATTGTTAAACCTCCCCTATTCAGGGCTATGGGAAATTCACTTTATTGTGCATATGAGTATATTTTTTTCATAAGAGTTACTGGAAGATGCTTTTTGGAGAAAAAAGTGCATGTCACTGCTTTGAAGAGAATCGAATAAAAACTAGGCACTATTCGATTAAAAGGTAGGGAAAAAAATGCCAAAACTCTGCAACATCACTTCACTAAAAGAAAAACGCCTGAAAAAAATTTCTCAAAAAGGAACGTTTTGTGAAGCAGTTTACTTTTGAAAACCTCGTTGGATTTGTCCATCTTGGGGAATCTGTGGAAGGAGGAAGGACCGCAGCTCCTGATAGGCAACAGGTTGTCAGCAGTAAATAATGGATCCTTTAGTAAACATTGACCGAAAACTCATGCCCATAACCCTGCTGCACCTGGTTCCTTCTGAAAACTTGTTTCTGGAAAAGTTGTCCGTCAGGTTTGTTGTGACACTGCTGTATTGTCTGTTCTTACAATGCAAATCCCCGTCCAGGTGTGTCCTCCTCCTAATGACTGCAGAATCCCTCGCAGACCGTTTTGGGAGATTTTCATTTTATTGAAGTTTTATTTTTTTAGGTTTTTTTATTGTATGGTTTCCAAATATCTGGTCCATAATTTATCATTAAAGGGAATCTGTCACCAGGTTTTGCACCTAATCTGAGAGCAGCATAACGTAGGGGCAGAGATCCTGATTCCTGTAATGTCACTTACTGGGCTGCTTAGTGTAGTTTTGATAGAATCACTGTTTAATCAGCAGGAGATTATCATTACAGGACTACTTGGCGTGCTGCAGGTAGTCCAGCATATTCATGAGCTCTGTAAAAGGGCTAAATCTGCAGCAGAGAAAACATTGATTTTATCAAAATTTACAGCTCAGTAAGTGACACATCACGGTGAAGAGATGATACAGGGAACCAGATTTGACAGAAAATTTTGGATGGTTAAATATAAATTGGTTAGATAAGTGAGGTGAGACAATAGGTCAGTCTAACGCCCCCGTCACATTTAACGACTTAACAGCGATCCCGAAACACGATCCGACCTGATAAGGATCGCTGGTAAGTCGCTGGTGAGATATCACACAGTCAAATCTTACCAACGACGCAGTACTGATCAGCAACCTGTATAACGATCTCGGCTGGCGTTGGGACTGTGTTAGGTCGTTGATAGGCGTCAAACACAGTGATGCGTCCTGCCCAGCAGGACATCGCCTAAGTGTGTGCCATGCAAGTCAATGGGGGAAAACTCGCAAAGTAACGAGAAACACGAATGTCGTACTATTGTAGTACAGTAGTATTGTAGTGGTGAACAGTGCGGAATTCGGGTTACACGTTACATTGCAAGTATTCCCCATTGACTTGCATTGCACACACTATTTGGAACGAATATGTGAGTATTAGTACTCGTTATGAGTATAGCAAGTATGAATAGTTAGGTACTCCCTCAACACTAGTCTTTGGTCACTAGTGGAATGGAGGGCACGGGTAGGGTGATAGAGATGAGGAAAGGGATGTAGGGCGGTGCAGAATTTTGGGGATTTTTTTTGTGGGTAAGAGAGAGAAGTTTATATTGGATTCTGTAGTGGAAGGGTAACCAGTGTAATGACTGGCACAGGGTGGAGGCATCAGTGTTGCAATTGAAGAGGCGTATGATCCTGGTTGCTGCATTCAGGATGGATTGGAGAGGGGAGAGTGAGACAAATTAGTAGACCGTTGCAATAGTCCAGATGAGAATGAAAAAGAGCGACAGGAAGAGTTTTTACAGAGTCAACGGTTCGAATTCTATAGATATTTTTGAGGGGAAGGTGACCAGAGCAAGCGAGTGATAGGACATAGTAAGTGAATGAGAGATCAGAGTCCAATATAACCCCCAGATAGCGGGTGAGCTGCTGGGGAGTAAGGCTATGTGCGCACGTTGCGTAAATACATGCAGTTACGCTGCGCTTTGTAGCGCAGCGTAACTGCATGCGTCCTGCGTCCCCTGCACAGTCTATGGAGATTGTGCAGGGGCCGTGCGCACGTGGCGTTTAAGAGCGCAGCGCTTCGGCTACTGCCGAAGCGCTGCGTAAAAAGAAGTGACCTGTCACTTCTTCCGTGCACTTTGCCGGCAGCTCCTGCTCTGTCTATGGCAGGAGCTGCAGGCAGAGCGCATGGAATCGGCTTCACTACGGACATTTCTGCAGCGATCTAAAGCGCACATGTGCTCTTCAGATCGCTGCAGAAATTTCTGCAGGGCTAGTACGCAACGTGCGCACATAGCCTAATGGTCAAACCACTAAGTGCCTGATACATGTTGCCCATGGATCAGGCAGCATGTTCCAGGTTCACTTTAGGCACTGTAATGGAACAGAGAAGTACAGTTAAGTAAACAAAGAGTTAAAGTTTTAGAAATCATCATACAAGCTTTCTTTCGCCCTTGTGGTGGTGGCGACTGTCATGTGTCCTTATGTTTTGCTTTTCTACTTAAGTTTTGTATAGAATGAAGTTTGTGGATCAGAAATAACATCCGCTGGAGATAGGGCCTCCTGTGGTCACAGGCTCCTGACATCCTGCCAAGGGGGATTTGGATGTGTGTGTGCAATGTAATATTTTTTTAATATTTTTTTTTTTTTTTTTTTAATGTTGATCTGAGAAGAAAATGGATGCCACGCTGACAATTAAAAAAAACAAAAAAACCCCACAAAACCAGACACTCGGACCACAAACGGCTGAGCACCTTATTCAGCGTCCTCACAAACATCGGTCCATTTTGTGATATATTAGTGAAAAAATGGACTAGTGAATTCTCACTGAGATGACTTTGCTCGCACCAGGCAGGCTAATCACAAGACGAGATGGGGATGCCAAGAGGTAGGAAACAGGCTCTCCTCCTGGTCCTGCGGCCACAGATTGAGGCTATGTTCGCACGTTGCGTTTTTTCCCGCGTTTCTGCAGCGTTTTTGGCAGCAGCGTTTTTGGGCAAAAAGGCATGCGTTTTTGTTTTCCAGCAAAGTCTATGGGAAAAGCAGAAATCCTGTCTGCACTTTGCTTTTTTTTCTGCAGCGTTTAATTTGCATATTTGTGGTCAAAAACCATGCTGAAAAAGAAGCAGCATGTCAGTTGTTTTTGCCATTTCTGCAGCGTTTCCTTAACATTGGAGTCAATGAGAAATGGCAAAAAGCAACCAAAATCACAATTCCTGCGTTTTTCATGCTTTTTACCTGCTTTTCAACTGCGTTTTTGGCTCCAAAAACGCATGCTTTTCTGGCCAAAAAGTAATGGGTTCTAATGTTCCTTTACACACACACAATAACCGAAAATTTAAATGTTAAAAAATAATAAACTTTAGCTATTTTTCTGTTAAAATGTGCATAACCACTATTATTACATTAAAATTGATAATTTCCCATATAATTTTATTAAAAGTTTATTTTATACTTTTTTTCTCTTTTTTCATTCTTTTTGACTAATTCAACTTTATTTCTCAGTGTCTTGATCTCAAAAACGCATCTGCAGAAACGCAGGTGAAAACGCAGGTAAAAACGCAGGTAAAAAGCGCTAAAAACGCACTAAAAACGCACTAAAAACGCATGCGTTTTTAGCGCTAAAAAATGGTCAAAAGCCATTTGGTCAAAAACCAAGGGAAGGAAAACGTGCAGAATAAACTGCAGGTACACCGACGCAACGTGCGCACATAGCCTAACAACGCAGCTGCTGGACTGGGTCCTGCATTTCGATCCTCAACATCTCTATTAATGTCCTCACACAGCTTTCCTAGAAACAGACATGACAATGTGCTTGAAATAATTATATTGCCTTCTATACATGAGAAAATCTCATTCATTTCGAATGAAAAAGTGCCCCGATTGCCCCGACGAGATGTTTAGTTATTCTCTGTTTTTCGAGACTCCCGAAGCAGAGCGTGTAGACTCATCCGAGCATCGGGATTCTCTGTGCTCGGCAGAGAATCACAGGCGCTTGGATGTGTCTTTCGTAAACGATCCGACAGAGGCAGCTCCCTTCAGAGAATGATGGAAGCCAACTTGTCCGTGAAAGCCGCTTGTGGTCTCTAGCTCTCACTTGAATAGTGGAAATGCCCTACTTATGGCTGACTGTCGGCAGAGAGCCGGAGCCGGATTGCCCAATCTTTCACTTCCATTATACTTGTTACTCTAGTCGAGCCTGTCCAGAGCGTCCAACCTGCTCAACTCAATTAAAGAGCACTCAAGCATTGTAGTGGTCGCTCATCATTAAAAATAAATTGGTGTAAGGGGTTAAAAATAATAGATGATACACACTTGTCCATCCATATTCCCGGTCCTCCCTGCCTTCGGTGGTCCATCTGGTGGCGTAGGTCAGTGGTTGGCCCTACAGTCACTTGTACGCTGGATGACGCACATGACTGACATCGATGATGTGCGTCGCCCCTCATGTGATCACCAATATCCGGTCTCGACGTCTGAAGAACCAAAGACGAGCGAAGAAAACGGAGTAGCTGTGTTGTAAGGGCAGACTTGAGTATAATAATATTTTATGGTATCCGAATGCTGTAAATGTAATATTTGCAAGAACACTACATTTCTGTAAAATTTGTAACAAGTTCCATATTTGTATGGATTGATTCCTTCATCTCTGAAGACTCCGCCGTCCCGGAGATCTACTGATGTTCTGTCATCCAGTCCTGCTGGTGACTTCACCACTAAGTCATTTCTAAGTCGCACGTTGTTAATATGGTGCATGGTGTTGAAATGTAGGAAATGGCCAATTATGTCACATTCAGAGGTCTGGGGCTACGATAACTGCACTTCATCATCTTTTATACCATCATTGTGCTGCACATCAAAAGATGAGCGCCGCCTGACATCCGATGTGAGGAGCATTGTCCTGGTGGACGGAGCCCACAGCAGATGTCTCGCAGAGCGCCGCGCTCGGCTGCACATAATAAAACTCAGTTAATATTCAGCAGATCCCGGCTCGTTCTCGTATCGGTGGCAGCTGCTCCGCTCGCTCTGCCAGGGCGTCCTGACGGTTGTAATACACAAGAGGAGACGCAGCAGATTTGTTTTGTTGTTACGGCCTGCCTTGGTTTTGTTATCGTTCCCACGTGTAAGGCCGGCTTTATAGCTAGCAATTTTAGGCCCGATAACCTAGACAACCAAAAAATTACCCCCAATATGTACTCATTATTTCCCGTCTCTGTCCTAGTGATATGTATGTATGTGTGCGTGTCTATATATGTGTGTATATGTATCTCGTGTAATATTCATTTTTAAATAGTCCCTTTCAGTATTTGAATGTGATGCAATGCCAATTCAGTTCGGCCAGATCACAAAAACGACGTTCATTTGTTGGCTTCACATTGAGGCAGAAGCTGCCCACATAACCTACCCCTTTAAGATATATATAAAGCTGCGTGCGTGTGTGTGTGTGTCCGCTAAAGGAATCTGCACTGTCGCATTTACAATCTCGAAATTTTGCACAGACGTCACATGTGACTCAGGGAACGTCATAGACTATGTTTTGGGGGGGGGGAAATGTAACCCCGTGGTTTAGTTTTTCACCTAAAAACCTGCTTACATTAAAGTCGATGAATCTGCGAACTACAGGTCATTAATTGGAGCTCTGATTGGTTGCTTAGGCAACAAAGGGCATTCTAAAGGCGGCGTTACATGGGACAATATATCGTGCAATCGCATGAGCGATCGCACCCGCCCCCATCAATTGTGCGTCACGGGCAATTTGTTGCCCGTGTCGCACAAAGTCGTTAATCCCCGTCACACATACTTCCCGAATGACCTCGATGTGGGCAGCGAACATCCTCTTCCTGAAGGGGGAGGGACGTTCGGCGTCACAGCAATGTCACACAGCGGCCGGCCAATAGAAGCGGAGGGGCGGAGATGAGCGGGACGTAACATCCCGCCCACCACCTTCCTTCCGCATTGCTGTCGGCTGCAGGTAAGCTGTGTTCGTCGTTCCCGGGGTGTCACACGAAGCGATGTGTGCTGCCTCGGGAACGATGAACAACCGGCACACAGAAGGAGGAACAATTTTATGAAAATGAGCGACGTGTCAACGAGCAACGATAAGGTGAGTATTTTTGCTCGTTAACAGTCGCTTGTAGCTGTCACACGCTACGATATGTCAAACGATGCCGGATGTACGTCATGGAATCAGTGACCCCGACGACATATCGCCCGATATATCGTAGCGTGTAACACCCCCCCTTAGAATAAGACGCTTATGTGTGAGGTAATGTGATTTCGGTAGAGACAGATATGCGCGCTGAGACAGAGAAGGGGGACAGTTTCTATCCCGGGCAACGCCGGGTACTACAGCAAGTAAGTATATACCGTATTTCCCTTCTCAATTCACACAACTGTATTTTTGGTCTGTGACTCTGCGTGTAAAGTAAAGCAATGAGCGCACTATTTTCTTCTGTGTCTCTGATGAGATTCGCCAATTCAAGTCTCCGTGCGCAAAATTAATTGCAACCCATATGATTCAACCGCGTAACATCCGAGTTTTGAGTGTTCTTTAACATAGGAAACTGTATTTAGTGTGTTTAAAGTTTTATAATCACAGATTGTATAAAAATTGGTGTCAGATATCATATGAATGACTATTGTCCATTTTTCTGTTTTTCTATGGATGAAAACTAATTATTGTTTTTTCTATATCTTCAAGTAAGAATGTGGAGAACCCACATTTTATAAAATACTGCTTTTTTTCAATATGTGTGGATGTAGCAATATACATTGTAAGGGCGCAGTCAAATCTCAATATAAATCAGACTTAGATCAGTCTGATCGGTGGCTTTCCCGACCCGAGCATGTCAGCCGCATAGTCGTACATGAAGCTGTCATGCTCTGGTCGGGAGAGCCGCTGGCCAGACCAAGCATTGCTGTCCTATCTACGTCCAATTTATATGGCCGGCTTGGCTGCTCGCTAAGGCCAAAAGTAGTGTATTTTACCCCTGACATGTTGGACGATATTGTATGGAGTACATGTACCAAGACCTCATTAATTTTCTTTTTTTTTCTGTTATACTGTTCTTGTTTTTGCACAAATGGAATACGTACACGTCATGTCTCTTTATCACTGTAGCAACATCGGACAGTTCTGTACCTTAAGGCTATGTCCCACGGGAGATCATACCTGCGGACTTTTCTGCTGGTATTTCCACAGGTTCACGCGGCAGCTCCCCAGAATCCGCAGCTATCCATTGCTGCGGTATATCTGCGGAGTTGTTGCGGTAAACCTGCGGAAACAGTGCGGATTTCGTGCGGAATTCCCGCCCTGTATCGCCATAGTGGAGGAGTGGGAATTCCGCAGATAATTCTGCATGAAAAATGGACATGCAGTTTTTTGTACGGCTGCGGGAAATCCGCAGCATTTTCCGCAGCGGCAAATACCGCAGCATTGATACAGCACTCCCCAAATCCCATAGGATAACATGGGGAGTGTCTGTACTTGCGTAAACCCACGGATTTATTTGGAAAATCTAGAAAATATGTGGGTCTTCCGCAGCAAAATCCGCGGTTACTTTCTCCCGTGGGCACATAGCCTTACTATCATGGGGTAACTTTTCAGGTGACAAGGTGGGGGCCACTAATAGTGTCTTATAGGAGGGGGATTAGAGAGTCTCCCTGTCTCTCCTATTTCCCCCCCTGTTTTTCACCTGGAGATACTAGAGGGTGAAATAGTGACCTCACCTAGGGGAAAAAGCGAATCCCAAAACTCCCTTTAGGTTATGTGCACACGACCGCTTTTTCAGGTGGATTCCACCGCAGAAACCACCTTTTAAAAGCCTATCAGAAAATTATCCAAATAATGACTATGCATTTCTATTGGAAAAACGACTTGTAGTGCGTATGTTCAGGCTTTTGATTCTTTTAACCACATCAGGTTAACAAAAAAAAAAAGTGACACGTACATTCTTGTGTCGTTTTCCACTAAGACGATCCGGTGTAATTTGTAATTTAAGTCAATGGGAAAGCGGAGACACCCATTTATTGCATTTTGCATCAAAAACCCGAAGCTCTAGTTCTTTTCATCATCATTCAATAGAGTTAATAAAATGACCGGAAAACGGTAAAAAAAGATTTCACGAAAGCCCTGGGATCAGTCTCCAAAAACTAACGGTGGTCCAAAGGCATGATAAAAACGCTCAGAAAACGACCAATAAAATACTACAAAAGACAACTCCGGTATAAAACACCAGTGTTTCATGAAGCTTATGCGGGCTTCACACGGTACGATCTATCTTGCGATTGCACGAGCGATCGTACCTGTCCCCGTCGTTTGTGCGTCACGGGCAATTAGTTGCCCTTGGCGCACAAAGTCGTTAAACCGCCGTCACACGTACTTACCCGCTGAGCGACCTCGCTGTGGGTGGCGAACATACTCTTCCTGGAGTGGGAGGGACGTTCGGCGTCACAGCGACGTCACACAGCTGCCGGCCAATAGAAGCGGAGGGGCGGAGATGAGTGGGATGTAAACATCCCTCCCACCTCCTTCCTTCCACATTGCCGGCGGGAGCCGCGGGATGCAGGTAAGCTTTGTTCATCGTTCCCGGGGTGTCACACGGAGCGGTGTGTGCTACCCTGGGTACGATGAACAACCGGCGCAAAGAAAAATAAACGACTTTTTAAAAATGAGCGTGTCAACGATACACGATTTGTTACCGATTTGCGAACATTCAGAGTTGCTCACAGGTGTCACACGAAACGACGTCGCAAACGATGCCGGATGTGCGTCACGAAAACCGTGACCCTGACGACATATCGCACGATCGATTGTCTCGTGTGACGCCCGCATTAGGGTATCTGCCTGGAATCTAACTAAAAAGTGATTTCTAAATGCAATGACAAAACGGCTCTGGTCTGCACGTATTTTGTCTTATGTCATGTCTTTTGACTGCTTGCGAGATTTGAAACCATAAGGATACATGCCCATGATCAGGATTAGTAGCGTTTTGGACACGGCGTCTTTTCTCTGCATAGTACAGTACAAGCACAGTGGATGGGATTAATAAATTAATAGAAATCCTGTGCCCACTGTGCTTCTTGTTAATGCTGCGTAAACTGACCTGTGGTGCTGATTTCCTATCCCCAGCATATCCATTTTTGGTGCTGAGATGCTTGAGTCTCCTGCACGGAAGAACCCAGCGAAAATATGTTGTCCAAAACGCCTCATAATCCTGATTGTTGGCACGTACCCTAATGTGGTACATAGAAGTGACCTGTCCATTTTTCGGGCAGCTTCCTAGCTTTATAGCGTAAAAGACTGTGCTCCCGTCAGGAAAAGTCTAGTAGTCCTTCTCCTTAGGCCCGCTTCACACATCCGTGTCTCCGGTATGTGTTTGGTCCGTTTGCTCACGTGCCGGAGACACGGGCACATGTAGACCCATTAAAATCAACGTGTCTGTGCTCAAATCATGTTTTGCCATGGACAGTCTGTCCGTGTGGAGCATACGTGTGCTTCACATGTGGACATGTCAGTTTTTCTTTGGCATCACGGGTGTCACACGGACCGCACGGATGTGATCCGTGTGACATGCACCGGAGAAAACACACGTGTCTGTGAAATAAAAAGAATTTCTGTACTCCCCTTCTCGAGCACTGCTGTCTCTGCCGCTGCTGTCACTTGCTCCCGACCCCCGCTCATTCTGCTCATGAATATTCACTCCACTGCGGGCCGGAGCAGCAGCAGCGGGGTGTCTGCGTGGCGGGTGACCGTAGATCAGCACCACGGACAGCGACGCCAGGGACAGGTGAGCAGAAAGTTCCCGTTCACCATGTGTTATCATGGATAGCACACAGAACACACGTGTGCCATAAACACGGTACACGGAGGACAATACGCACCTTTGACACGACCGTGAAAAACGTGCGTGAAGGGGGGCCTTAAGCACCTTTGCCGGTATATGTGCAGATGTTTTTGCTCTGCTGGCATTGCTTGTGCTCTATGCTTTCAGGTATAGATACTGGGTGGTTTCTATCAGAAGCCTCCTGGGAGAATGGACAGGTTTCTTCTTTCATTTGTTTCAGGGTTTCCAAACACTAAAGCAGTTATAAGAAGATGAAACCTTTAGGCCCTGTGCGCACACTGTGGATTTTACCGTGGATTTTGCCGCGGATTTGCTGCAGAAAATGTGTCTAACATTTCTGCAGTCATTCCCCAGCAAAACCTATGGGTATAAAAAAAAAAAAAATGCCGTGCGCACACTGCATTTTTGTATACTTGCGGATTTTCCACTGCGGAATTAATGTGCATGTCACTTCTTTTCCGCAGGTACCTGCGGTTTATGCCATAGATAATGGTAAAAAAACGCAGGGACCAAACCTCGGCAAAAACAGGGGTACGATTTTTGCTGCAAGTGCGGTATTCTGCCAAAGGGTGCGGATTTTTCTTAAGATTATTCAATTTTCTAGTGCACGCATAGCCTTACACAGCAATGTCGTTTTGACATTGCTGTGCATTATCTCCATTTTATGGGGTGCTTTTTCAGTTGGATTCTGGACGCCTTTAAAAAGACTGTGCTTATCTCCCTAATGTATCTGCTCATGATGTCTGCTCAACTAATGTGAATCCACCAAGTTTTTCAGGTCAGGACATGACCTGCCGAAGTCTTATCCTATACCTTTTTTTTTTTTTTTTTTTTTTTTTTTTTTTTGGCGTCTTTTCAGTTTTCTTTGACCACCAACATGTGTGTTAAGTCTTTGCATGCACAGAATGGTCATTTTTGTATTTGCAATGAAGAACGGTAATGTCACTTCTTATAATCGCATTGCCGTGAAGAGAAAATCAGAAAACGCGCAACAATTTTGGGGTCCCCAATATAAGATACATTGAGCAAACGGTTGGATATGGTCCCCTGCCTTGGTTTGTAAGTAACCCGACACAGCTCTGTACATATAAGAAGGAAAAGCTGCTTCTCTGACCACCGTCAAACATGCGGGTGGGAAGCCTTAAGTGGTTAAAGCACCACTCCATCACTTTTTATGTTCAGAGCTGGAGTGGTGCTTTTAATCTACTGTCCCTGCCTCGGGACTTATACTCGCGCTCTGGTGTTTCTACAATTTTTCAGCATCGCTCCGGTCCTGCAGTGCCATCTTGTGATCGCAACTTCTGATTGCCAAAAGTCAGACGTTAAATCACAAGCTCCCAATGCAAGTCTATGAGAGCCAGAACGAGGCTCTCATAGACTTTTTTTTATTAAGGAGTGACCTCCGGAATGCTCCATGAAGCAGCTGACAGGTCACAAACTAAAGAAAACCGTCTGGTGCGGTGCTGAAAACAGATTAAGACGCCGGAAAGTATAAGACAGTGGGCAAGGGACTGCAGTGGTGAAATAAAACCAACAAACAAAAAAAAAGTGGTGTTCAGAAGGCAGTCAAGTCTTGATTACGTGCACAGCAAGTTGTTTGTACATTGCAGTGCATAGGTTGTTTTTCTTTTTAGCACTTTTTCAGGTGCATTATGGAGCATGCCAGTCTAGAAGAGATGTAGACTGTGTTCACATTGAAGTTTTTTTTTTTTTTTCTTTGCTGAATTTTGGAGCAGAAACTTTCCAAAAACTACGGAGTTCAAAAACCATGAGTTTTGTTTTTTTTCTCTCCAAAAAATTTAGTGTGAACACACCATTACATTGTACACAAGATGGTGAATGCAGATAGTCAGAGGAAAATGCTGTCCCTCGTGTAGAAGGAATGTGGTGCTGCGTGTCCAAACAGCGGCAGCATTCCTCAATCAATCACGGGTCTAGGTGCCTTCGGGTGACGCACCAGGGCGTGGTCTGACTTTCTCACAGGTACATAGAGGAAGTAATGTTTTCTGATTTCTATCAGGTTGTGCAATCCTGCCCTGACCTCTACTCTCCACCTTGTGACGCGCAGTCAGCTGTTCATGTGCTGCACACGGTTACCGCTGCAAATGGAGTCACTGGCGCTACTGAAATCTGTGCTGCGCCACTCACACTTTGGCGGTACACCCACACCGGGTGGAAATGCCGAGGATTCTCTGTGTAGATTCGTGTTGCGTAACATCTGCAGTTCTAGCCGTTAGGATGAAATTTGCATAATATTTTTATTGAAATTGATCTGTGATGCTGATTAAGCATTTAGTAGCTTTATTTTGCTGTGGATTTGTATGGCTTTTAACCACTTTTAATGAAAAAGGAGTAAAGTTTGCTGCAAATTGTGTCATAACATAGAATAATAGAATAATATGCATTATGCAAAATTCCACTTGCTTTATAGATGGATATGGGGCCCTCTTATCTATTGTGGCCCTGATCGGCTGCCTTAAAGGGAACCTGTCACCACTTTTTTTGGCTATAAGCTGCGACCACCACCACCGGCCTCTTATATACAACATTCTAACATGCTGTATATAAGAGTCCAGGCCGCTGTGACTACATAAAAAACACTTTATAATACTTACCTAACGGTCGCGCTGCAGTAGAATTGAGTCACGGAGGCGTCTCCGTTGTACGGTGCCGGCGCCGCCTCTTTCAGCCATCTTCGTCCTCCTTCTGAAGGCTGTGTGCATGACGCGTCTACGTCATACACACTCGCCGATCCTACGCAGGCGCACTACAATACTTTGATCTGCCCTGCTCAGGACCTGAATGCCGGCGAGTGTGGATGACGTCGGACTCATCATGCATCGCGGCTTCAGAAGAAGGAGGACGAAGATGGCCGAAAGAGCCGGCACCGGACAACGGAGATGCCTCCGTGACTCAATTCCACCGCAGCGCGACAGTTAGGTAAGTATTATAAAGTGTTTTTTATGTAGTCACAGCGGCCTGTGCTCTTATATACAGCATGTTGGAATGCTGTATATAAGAGCCCTTTGATGGTGGCCGCAGCTTATAGCCAAAAAAAGTGATGACCGGTTCCCTTTAAGGCCCCGTTACACGCTACGATTTATCTGACGATCTCAGTAGGGATGTGACATGCCCATATCGTAGTTACGATTTGCCGAGATCGCACATAGGCCGTTTATTAGCGGTCACATGTAACCATCTCATAAGCGACGCAAAATCGTTCAACGATATATTGTTTGACCAATGCGGTCGTGTGGATGTTGTTCGTCGTTTGGAGGGTGTCAAACGTACCAATATGTCTGCTGCGATCCAAACGATGAACAATATTTTGAAACTGAACGACGTGTCAACGATCAACAATTCACACGCAACGACGTCGCCAACTATGCCGGATGTGCGTCATGGAATCCGTGACCCCGACGACATATTGTCAGATGAATCGTAGAATGTAACGCCGCCTTTATTCACAAAATACAATTGACTAGCAGGACAGTGATCTGAAGCTTCAGTTCTTCAGGGTCTCTCTGCTCCGGATCATAACCAGGCACTAGAGATGGTGCAAATAGGTTTGCATGGCCTGGTCCAGTGGCACCATTAATAACCACTTGTTCCCGGAAAAGTGCCATATAAACCACCTTTTTAAAGCACCGCTCCAGCGTTTTGTTTTTCTATTGCACTGCTGGAGTGGTGCTTTAAATGTAAGGCCCTTCCGCCTTTCTTATAGTCACCTGCTGCTGTCTTCAGCTCCGCTCCGGTCTGTCTCCGGTGACTTGTCACCTGCTGGCAGTTCCAGTGTTCATGGAGGTTACAAATTAATGTATCTCTCTGAGAGCCTCGTTCTGGCTCTCATAGAATTCCATTGATTCCTTATGATTTAACGTTTGTTCCCGTGGTGCCGAAAAGTGATGAAGCTGACTGAAGGTGAGTACATGACAGAGGGCAGGGGGCTTACATTTTTTTTTTTTTTTTTTAAATTCTTTATTTTTAAGTGAAAACCTTCAACATAACATAATACAGTTCTTATGACCAATCAGGCCAATTTGCACTACAATACATATATCATTAACAAGATGCCAAACGGGAAATATATATTTGTATCTTGCTGAATCACGTTCCTTCATATATCTCCTCCCGGGTTCCTGATAAGTCTAGGTTCCACCACATTTTTGCTTTAATACAGATTCACATTAAAACAGATAACGAAGGTGACTCACAAATACATGTGAAACAAGAAAGATAGAAAGGCTAGAGAAGAAAGAGAAGTTATTAGGCAGTCAGTGTGAGAAGAATAGAAAAGTAGGAAGAAAAATGGGAGGGGGAGGGGAAGAGAGGGGGGGGGGGAGAGAGGGAGGAAATCGGGGGGGGGGGTAGGGAGGGGAATTCAGCTAAGTGTTGCAAACTGCGGTTCCATCGGCAGCCACATCGCCCCCCACCAGGACACTATATTCCTCTGAATGTTGGAAGTCCAACCATTCTCGCCAAGTGGACCAGAATTTCTCATATGTATCATGCAGCGAGGAGGTTAAATCCTCCATGTACATGAGGTCATTGACCTTATTGATCCATTGGACCAACGTGGGAGGGGTCGTGCTCCTCCATCTTTCAGGTATGCATACTCTCGCAGCCATAATTAGGAATTTCCTCAAAGAATTCTTATAGGTTTTTTCAGGGACCCCACAGTGATGCAATAGGGCAGCAGCAGGTCCCAGCTCCTCGTCATTGCCAGTAACCTGGCGAATGGTGTCGGACACTCCCTTCCAGAAGGGCCGGATCGCCTCACACCCCCAAAACACATGTAAAATGTTACCCTCTGCTGTGCCACATCTCCAACATGTGGGGTCTACTGTTGGAAACATGACATGTAACCTGGAGGGTACTCTGTACCATCTGGATAACAGTTTATAGCTAGCCTCCTGGAACCTGGAGCTGATGGAAGATGTGTGTGCCAATCTGAAGATCCGTTCCCACTGTATTGGTGTCAGCTGGATACCCAAATCACATTCCCATTGTGAAGCAAACGGGGGAAGTTGTTGGTCAGGGGACGAAGACAAAAGTGAATAAACCACTGAAAGCGAATGTCGTATTGTGCCTGAACCCATACACAATTTTTCAAACTGTGTCTTAGGACGTTGAAAGTGGGTCCTAGCTGGGAGACTACTGAAAAAATGCGTCAATTGTAAGCATCTCCATAGACCCAGTGGGATGGGATCCTGTCTAACCCCCAAACCCTCCACCTGCGGCCAGTTGTCCCGAATCCCAAAGTCTTCCACCCGGTCCACCCCGCCCCGAACCCATGCCTGAAATACTGGGTCTGTTCTACCTGGTTCAAAAGCAGGATGGCTCAAGATCGGTGTCAGGCTCGAGTGTCTGGGTATCAACTCCGATTGCACCTTCCCAGTATTGCAGTGTGTCACGGTTGGTCCGATAGTTGGATGTGATTTCAATCTTGCAGGGACCTCAGAGAGTACCCACGGTAATTTGTTGAGGGGTATTGGGGAAAAGGACTGCTCTATCTGTACCCACGCCTTCTGAGACCCGTTCCTGCACCAGTCAATCATTCTAGTAAGATGCCCAGCTAAGTGATATCTTCTTATATCTGGCAACCCAATCCCCCCACCCCCCTTGGTCCTGTGTAAGATAGCTCTTTTTATGCGTGCCGATTTACCTCCCCAAATGAACGAAGACTGAATGGATTCCAGAGATTTGAAGAATCCAGATGGTATTTTGATTGGGAGCGCCTGTAACAGGTAAAGAATTCTGGGTAGGACATTCATTTTATATATCTGGCATCTGCCAAACCAGGAGAATAATAATTTCCCCCATCTGTCACAGTCTTTCCTGATACTAGATAACAGAGATGGGAAGTTCTGTGAGTAAAGTAGACCCAAGTCACTGGTCAGACGTACCCCCAGGTAATTTAGGGATTGGGCTGCCCATCGAAAACTAAACGATGTTTTCAACTCTTCCACTTCTTTAAAAGTAAGATTTATGTTGAGCGCCTCAGATTTTGTGAAATTTATCTTAAAGTTTGATAGGCTGGAGAATTTCTGAAACTCCCTCATTAAGTTTGGGAGCGAAATCCTTGGTGCCGAAACGAAAAACAGAAGATCATCCGCATATGCAGCTACTTTATGTGTTGCCTGGCCAACCCCAATGCCTGTAATATCAGAATTGGCTCGTACATGTCTGAGGAAGGGTTCTAGCGTCAGGATGAAGATTAGCGGAGACAATGGGCATCCTTGCCGGGTGCCGTTAGATATTTTAAATGGGTCGGACAGAATCCCATTTACCCGGACTCTTGCCGAGGGTACCGAGTATAAAGACATGATCCAATTCATCATGCCGCGTCCCAACCCAAGACAACCGAGCGTGGCTTCCATAAAGGTCCAGTCTACTCTGTCGAAAGCCTTTTCGGCATCTGTTGACAGAAGCATAGACGGTAGACCCCCCATTTTAGCTTTATGTATCAGATTAATGGCCTTAACAGTATTATCCCGTGCCTCACGGCCCGCCATGAAGCCCGCCTGATCTGGATGAATTATTGAAGAAAGAAAAGGAGCCAACCTGTTCGCTAAGATCTTGGCAAATAATTTTGTGTCCACATTCAGCAGGGATATCGGGCGATAACTGGCGCATTGTGTTGGATCTTTCCCTATTTTTGGTAATACCGTAATATGTGCTCTCAACGAATCTGCATTAGGGGTTGAGCCCTCCGAGGCCCTGGAATTAAATGCTGACAGGAGGTGTGGAGATATCATCTCTGTAAATTTTTTATAGTAAATCAGGGGAAGGCCATCCGGCCCTGGGGCTTTTCCCGGTTTTGATGACGTAATTGCGTCCACCAGTTCTTGCTTTGAGATTGGAGTTTCTAACATAGCTATGTCAGAATCTTCCAACCTCGGCATTTTTGCTTCTCTGAGGTACTCTGAAATTTTTCTTTCAAAAGATGATTTTGACTTCGCAGGGTCATTTGTCTCTAGATTATATAAGGACTCATAGAATTTTTGGAACGCCTCCGCTATTTCTACCGAAGAGTGTAATATTGAACCCTGGGGATATGATGGGGATATTTTTGATTATAAAGGTTGTCGCCTGTTGTTGTCTGAGTGCTCGCGCTAAAGTCCTGCTGCACTTGTTCCCGTATTCATAGAAGTGTCTACGGCATCTATTAAGGACCCCCTTTGCCTTGTTGTTAAGTAATTTCCGCAATTCATCCCGAACTTTAAATAAGGATCCCCCCAACTCTGCTGAGGGCATCTGCTTATGTTGTGTCTCTAAATCCCTCAGCTGTGTGAGCAACCTGTTAACCTCCAATTCCCTTTCCCTCTTTCTCCTTGCTCCTTGCTGTATGAGCACCCCCCTAATGACGCACTTGTGAGCCTCCCAAACCGTTGTTGGTGAAGTGTCCCCACCCGCATTCATTGTAAAGTATTCTGTCAAAGAATTCTGTACCATCTGCAGGCTTCCCGGGTCCTCCAGCAAGGAAGTGTTCAGCTTCCACTGCCACTGCTGTGGAATCGGGGACTGCAACAAGACCGACACTGTGCAGAGTGCGTGGTCAGAGAAGGTTATGTTGTCTATCTGGGCTTTAGAGATCCTTTCAAGGTCTTTGTGTTTCACAAAAAAGTAATCCAGTCTGGAGTACACTCCATGTGCATTTGAATAGAAAGAGTAGTCTTTATCGGACGGGTGCAGAAGTCTCCATGTATCCACAAGCTGCTGTTCATGTAACATGCACCGCAGCCTGCGGAGAGCTGATGTAGGATGTGCCGAAGTGCCTGTCGAAGTGTCCTGCGCTGGGTTTAGAGCAATATTGAGATCCCCCCCTAGTATGAGTGTCCCCTCCACGAAGTCCTCCATTGACTCCAGAAATCCCGCCAGGGTGTCAATCTGCCCTATATTGGGAAGGTATATGGATACCAGAGTGTAAATATGCCTGGCGATCCTGCCCTTCACCATTAATAGTCTGCCCATGTCATCACTGCGAGAGTCCATGAACTCCCAGGGAATTGCGCGAGCGATGAGGATGCTAGTTCCTCGGGACTTCGGGTCTGGTGAGAAGCTATGGTATGCCTCAGGGAACCAGCGTGATGTTAGTTTGAATGGTTTATGTTTGCATAAATGCGTTTCCTGCAGAAAGGCAACTTGGACCCCATTTTTTTTTAACGAGTTTGCCAGGATAGACCTCTTACCCGGGCTATGTAGTCCTTTTACATTTAGTGTCCCATATTTCACTTCCGAGACCCCTGATCTGTGCATAGTTATGTCAAGAACTGTGGTGTACCCCCTACGGGAGAGGACGGGATATGAGAGAGTGGGATAGGGGATGGAAGGGAAGAGGGGGTCAGAAAAGTCAGGAAGGAGAGAGAAGGGTTCAGACCCTACAGAGAGAAAAAACGCAGAAGAAAGAAAGAAACCAAGAAGGAGAGAAGGATAATGAGTTAGAGAAAGAGTACGTTAAGAGTTAGACAAAATATAATTATAGACCGTACCAGCTGGCCTAAAAGAATGACCAGTACAATTATACACTCTAAAACTATACAGTCTCACTGAAACTTTCGGAGACCTGGTGCCCTCCTAACGGGAGAACCACCCTTGGGGTGCGTGGAAGACCAAGGGCAGAAGCTGAACAGGCTCTAGGCAAAAATGACATTGCTATTTTAAACTACAAACCCACATCTCACCCCCCCATACTGGGACAGGGCGGTGAGAGGCACAGAACTTAGATGACTACCAAAATTTCCAGACTATCCTCAAAACTTAACAATTCAAGGGTCCTTATAACCCACATGGAGAGGAGGGGGGGAGAGAGAAGGGGGGGGGGGAAGAAAAGAAGAAAAAAAAAAAAAAAAAAAAAAAAAGAGCGAAAAGCATGAATACTTCAGGACATTTCGCAAGACCTTAATACAATATTATGATGACCACACCAGGCCTAAAAATATGGCCTATCTCCCGCTCCTCCCACCATGAGACAAAAAACCATAATCAAACCCGAGTCATCAATCTGGCTCCTCCTGGGAACAATAAGCGATCGGCACGAAGTCCCTGGAACTTTTCTGATGTCTCGCAGGCAGACGTCTACTTCCTCTTTTTCTTTGGGGTAACCCGGCAGGTCTGTCCATCAGTAGCCAGTTAGGAATTTCCACCGCAGGCGTATCAAGAAATTGGAAGAGACTTTCCACTTCCTCCGGACGCTTCAGCAGGAATTGGTCCCCTTTGTGGCGAACTATTAGGTGAAATGGATGTCCCCATCTGTAGGATGCTCCTTTATCTTTGATCTTTTGCAAAATTGGCATAAGTTGGCGTCTCATGTACAGGGTTCTGGATGATATGTCAGGAAAGAGCTTGACTTCAGACCCTTCATATGAGACAGTTCCATAGGTCCATGCATTTCTCAGTATGGCTTCTTTATCGGTGTAGTAATGTAGTCTGCACAGAACATCTCTTGGTTGGGCAGTATCCCCCGGGCCTTGGCGGAACACTCTGTGGACCCTATCAATCACATAGGTGGTATCCTCAGCAGCCCCCATCACCTTGTTGAATATTAGAGTTACAGACTTGAGCAGGGCATTGGCTGTTATCACTTCTGGAATGCCTTTCAATCGGATATTATTTCGCCTTCCCCTATTCTCTTGATCATCTAATAGAATGGCGACATTTTGCAGGTGTGTTCTGGAATTGGAGAGATCTTGCTCCAGTGTGTTAACTCTTTCAAATAATGTAAATACGTCTTTTTCCACTGCTGTTGTGCGTGTATCCAGAGCGTCAATGTCCCCTTTCACAATAGACAGGGCCCTTTCATGTGCCGCCTCCATTTTGGTCACTAGTATGTCTAGATCATTTTTGGTAGGGAGAGCTGACAGTAATTGCAATATGCGATCTGTTTCTGCAGAGAGACATCCAGGGTTAACTATATGTGTGATTTGGCCTCCAGTTTGCTTCCCCTGATTGTTTGGGGATGAGTTTTCCTGGGAACCTGATATCCCTTGAGAGTTCATGCTGTCTGTGCTTACAGGGTTAATTCCCTCAGCACCCACGCTCCTGTTCTCTGCATCAGCCTGACCTCCTGATCTTTGCTGTGAGGTTGGAATTCCCCCTCCTCCCTCCTCCTGTATATGTCTCACAGCGGGCTCTCCTCCTGTATTCCCCTGCACCGCTGGTGTCTGGAAAACACGTGGAGAACTTGATCCTGTCAGCGCTGCACTGACACCGCTCTGTACCTCTGTGATGTGAGTCTACCCCGCCGCTTCCACACCGTGTCCTCTGCTAATTCCTCCTGCTGCAAGCGTCTGCCTCGTGGTCGAAGGTGCCATGACAGGAGCAGGCCTGGGACCCGGGGACAGCTTCCCACTTCTGAAAAAGTGATCCACCGCTGTGCTGCCGCTCCTCAGCGCTGGTGGTCTGCTTGGTTTGTCTGTGCCTTTCTTTCCAGGCATGTTTGGAGGTGCCTGATGGGTTGTAATTTGTAATCTGCCGCCTCAGCCTGCGGAGCTCTTAGAGAAAGCGTCCGCCTGCCATCAAGCTCAAGCCACGCCCCAGGGGGGGGGGGCTTACATTTTAAAGCACCACTCCAGTGCTGAAAAAAAACTTACGAGGGAGTGGTGCTTCAAACCATCCCCAACTCATCTTTTGCCTTCTTTGTGAACCAAGAGCCATGGATGTCATTGGGTGCCACACAAACTGCCTCTTCTCCAATGGCATTCACTTCAGCAATAGATTACTGACCTCGTTGCTGGACCAGCTTCTATGAAAGCATTTTCACAATTTCTACAAGGGATGCAATTTATAGTTTATTTGGCTTTCAGGTTCAATGGAAAACATAAGTTCACACTACGGTGATATTTTCTCATGACAGTCGGGCATTTCAAGTAGAAGCAGCAATGGTGATTTCCTCATATCAAACAATTTATTGAAACAAAAGCCAACACCAGTGGTGGGTATACCCACCCAAAAAATGTCAATGTCTCAATAACTTGTCATGTGGCCTTCAGCATCAATTACAGTTGACAATGATGTCTCTTACTGGTCACAAGTGGAGTTATTGTCCGCTGAGGCATGGTTTCCTACTTTTCTTGATGGGCAGCCCTCAGGTCATTGAGGTTCTGGGGTACAGAGTTACGGCCTCTACATTGCAACTCAGCTGATCCTATAGGTTTTCCATGGAATTCCGATCTGGAAAAAGTGCAGGCTGCTCCATTTGAGGTCCCCCCAGTCTACAGCAGCCATTCCCTAATGATGCGACCTCGATGCGCTGGAGCATTGTTGTCAATGAAGATATTAAGCCTCCGTTGTTTATGCAGAGGCACAATGAATGGATTGTTATTCAAGTAGTAGGGGGTTGCCACTGTACATTCACAAAGTAAAGGGCTGTTCTGTATTGACTAGACGACCCACCTGCTCACACCACTAAAGGCTCAACTGGTGACAACAGTGTCTGATGCATAGTGCTTTCCTTGACGTTTCCATGATCGATGGTGACCATAATTTTTGTTCAGCGCTAATCATTTTTTATCAGTGAACAACTCTGAGGCCTGTTGGTCTTTCATCCAGCGTAGATGGTCCCTGGCCCATGCAAGATGATGAAACCTGTGCGTGGTTGTGTGGTCAGGTATCCTTGCCGGTCGTCTAGCACTCAGACCACGCTGATGTACACTGTTTTGAATGAACTGACAATACACTTGGGTGCCACCCTTAAATGTGCCTGGAAATGGGCATTCATCATCCGGTTTCTCTGTATTTCTGTTGCAACCTGCTGATGACACTCTAAGCTCAGCGGCCACATCTGTCTGAGAACATCCTGCTTGAAGCCTCACAATGGTGAGGTACTGTTGATCAATTGATAGGTGTTGTCTTGGTCTCATGAATGATGTCAAAATGTGAACAGCATGATGACTGTTGAAATACCAATTCTAATTGAACACAGAAATTAATTGGGTGATTCATGGATCACACACCTTTTGTGAATTTTGCAATTAAGCTCCTTGTTAAAGAACAGTTGACATGTGCATCCAAAAGTTTAGAGATGTTCACATTAGGTTCACTTGAAAAGATTAGAGGGCATTTTAGGATCATCCTGAAATTTTACCCGAAAGTCAATTATCCTTCAGTTTTTGTGAGTAGTGTATGTAGACATTACCATCCTGAAGAAGCCATCCATCAAACAAACTGTAACATCCAGCTATAGTCACATTTCTGCTCCCGTTTACCTCCAAACTCCTTTAACAGTATGTCCATGTTGAATATTCCTCCCACCTCTCATCTAACTCTCTCTTCGTCAACTTACAACCTAGCTTTTGTACGCACAATTCCACTGAAACCTCCCTACCCAAAATTACTAACGACTTACTACCAAAGCTAGCAGACGATTCTCTATACTCTTCCTTCAACACCTGTCCTCTTCCTTTGACACAATCTACAAATTTTCTCCTAATACAGATCCTCTTTCATTGCCATTTAAAGTCCTTGTCCTCTCCTGTTTCTCCTCATACCAGACTGTCTCCCATTCCCATTATACCTCCTCATCCCGCCCTCTCTCTGTTGGAGTTCCTCAAGGCTTTGTCCTGGGACCCAAACTCTAATCCATCTATACCTTTTGGCTTGGGACAACTCCTAAAGTCCCATTGCTTCCAGTACCACCAATATGCTGATAACACACAGATCTACCCCCCTGGCTCAGACTTCACCTCTCTGCAGTCCAGAATCTTAGTGTCGATCAGCCATCTCCTCCATCTCCTATTGATTCATAAAGTTCAATTTGAACAAAACCAATAAATATTTCCCCACATCTCTCAACTCCACTACCAGACCTATCCTAATAAATGACATTACACTTTCCCCTCTGTCTGCAGCCTCGGAATAACACTTGACTCTACCCTGTTCTTCAAACTGCACATCCAAGCTCTTACCACCTCCTGCTGCCTCCAACTCAAAAATATATCCATCCAGAATCCACCCCTTCCTCAATAGAGATGAGCGATTCTGTGGAAGTTCGGTTCAGATGGTGCAACCGAAACTCCACGAGTTCGGACTTGACCCAAACCCCAATGGAAGTCACTGATTTGCCAGTTCGGGTCTCTGCCCATATACAGTTAGCCATAAGCAGAACACTTCTGTAGGAGGGTAGGTGGTTTTTTTTTTTTTTTTTTTGGGTTGCACACTAAATCTGATCACGCTGTTGTTAACTTAGTGCGAGGCATTCAAACACTGCAAGTGGCTTGCACTGGGCTGAGCAACAACCCTACCAGAGCACAGCGATGCTTATGCAAGTGGTCAGCATACATAACCCAAACTCTGTTTTTTGATTCGTTTTTTTTGTAAAGTCGGTGTTTGGCACAAATACCTAACATTGGGTTCACTCATTTCTATTCCTCAACCACAAATCTACTAAAATGTTAGTGTATGCCCTCATCATCTCCCGCCTTGACTACTGCAATAACCTTCTTTGTGGCCTCCCTGCTTACGCTCGCACCTCTCTAGTCCAGTGTTAACGCTGCTGCCACCTCTTTGCTACTCTTCTGCTTCTCTCCTCTGCAAATCTCTTCATTGGCTTCCAGTTCCCCAACAAATTCAGTTTAAACTACCTACTAACAGTGATTTATAAAGCTTTCCATAATCCCTCCGTATATCTCCGACCTAATCTCCCGATATCTGCCATCACGTAATCTCCACTCCTACTAAGACTTCTTTCTCTCCTCCACTTTCGTATGTTCCTCATCCAATCACCTCCAAGATTTCTCCCGAGTATCCCTCATCAGCTTACATTTGGTGTCCTCATATGATCCACCACATTCTGCACTTTCAGGCAAGGTTTGAAAACCCATCTGATCAAGAAAAAGTACATCCCACAATAACAGCTCTGCCACCTCACCACCAATGGAGACTGTAAACCCGTGAGGGCAGGGTCCTCTCATCTATTCACATTGTATTTTGTATGTAACCCCTTTGGTATTTTGTATGTAACCCCTTTATATATGTACTGCACTATGGAATCAATGGTGCTCTAAAAATAAATAACAATTAAAAATTACACAATCCGGCTCCACGCTAATGGCTTTATACTCTTGTAAATCTAAGGAGCCCTAAGAAAAGACATAAGGCATAACTAATGTAGATAATGCATCAGTTATGCCATTGACTGGCAGCAAAACAGTGTGTGCTGTTATAGAAGTACTGTGCACCGTTCCGGTCGATGCGGTGTTGGAATTAGTAATGCATTTCTATCTGCATTGAAACTTCCATTTGATTGCAGAGAATGATTGGATACATAACCAATGTGTAACTCTCTAACGATGTGCATTTCCCTTGTAATATTAAATGGCATGCCTGGTTTTTGTGAATGAGACCTTAAGACTGAAGTCACACAACCGTAGATTCTCTCTTCCAAGAGAATAAGATAGATTATGTACATGACACAAAGATCTGTGTTTTGTTTAAAGTGTCAGCTTAATGTGAGCCGATTCTCTCGGATAAATCGGAGCACGCTGTCAGGAGAACAAAAGTAATTCATCTTCTCTATTCTATGTCTGAGTGCTTTGCTTCATGGCCCCTGCTTTGCTTCATGGCCCCTGCTTTGCTTCATGGCCCCTGCTTTGCTTCATGGCCCCTGCTTTGCTTCATGGCCCCTGCTTTGCTTCATGGCCCCTGCTTTGCTTCATGGCCCCTGCTTTGCTTCATGGCCCCTGCTTTGCTTCATGGCCCCTGCTTTGCTTCATGGCCCCTGCTTTGCTTCATGGCCCCCTGCTTTGCTTCATGGCCCCCCTGCTTTGGCTTCATGGCCCCCTGCTTTGCTTCATGGCCCCCTGCTTTGCTTCATGGCCCCCTGCTTTGCTTCATGGCCCCCTGCTTTGCTTCATGGCCCCCTGCTTTGCTTCATGGCCCCCCTGCTTTGCTTCATGGCCCCCTGCTTTGCTTCATGGCCCCCTGCTTTGCTTCATGGCCCCCCTGCTTTGCTTCATGGCCCCCTGCTTTGCTTCATGGCCCCCTGCTTTGCTTCATGGCCCCCCTGCTTTGCTTCATGGCCCCCTGCTTTGCTTCATGGCCCCCTGCTTTGCTTCATGGCCCCCTGCTTTGCTTCATGGCCCCCTGCTTTGCTTCATGGCCCCCTGCTTTGCTTCATGGCCCCCTGCTTTGCTTCATGGCCCCCTGCTTTGCTTCATGGCCCCCTGCTTTGCTTCATGGCCCCTGCTTTGCTTCATGGCCCCTGCTTTGCTGCATGGCCCCTGCTTTGCTGCATGGCCCCTGCTTTGCTTCATGGCCCCTGCTTTGCTTCATGTCCTTGGCTTTTTCTTTTTGCGGATCGAGTGGACTGCAAAAAAAGCGAATAGACTTGTGCTTGTTCGATCCGAGTCACAGATCAAAATTGCAAATATAAGTCTGTTGATCTATGAAAATCACAGGACCGCACACAGATGCTGTCCATTCTTCACTTTGTAGTGGGTAGAAGTTTTGCTTTTATTTTTGTAAATATGAGAAAATCGGTGATGGAACACAGATGGTAAGAATGCACACACTGATCCAAAAAAACAAGTGAAATCGGTCCGTTTTTGCTTTCAAGAGAAACTACTTATGTCTGAATAGAGCCCTTAAGACAGAAAATGCTCCTTAAGTCCAGCATTCCCGATCCAATGCTCTACACCTGTCCTGCAGCGGTGACGTCACGGGACTGCTGCAGGCGATTACTGACTTCAGCAGGCACACGCACATACGATATGTCACCGCTGAGAACAGTGATTGACTGAGGTTTAATCTTTGCGACAATTTTCAGAGTATAATTTTAGGAACAGCGAAACGAAATTCACACCCAAACACACCCGTTTGCTAACAGAAAACAGAAGGGCTCTATTGATTTATTGGACCCATCTGACTTTTTTTTTTCTTCTGGTGTAAAAACTGACATCAAACAAAAACTGGAATCTCTCTCCCCCCCCCCCCACCCTATATTAGTCAAACGCATCGAAACTGAGGGTACCCCTTCCGAGAATGGGTACTCAAGCGCTCTACAGTATAATGTCCTAGTAAAGCCTGTGTTTCATTAGAAAATCCTACCCTGAAACGTTTTCTAGCCCAAACTGGGATCTTGTCACATAGCAGTCCTCCACGCAGGGCACAGATCCTCCCTACCCAGCTGTGGCCGGAAGATACAGCAGAGGCCTATGGGGCTTTGTCAGGGGCTGGCGCGGCTGATTTTAGATTAGTTTCTGGCATTCCTTGTGAGCGCAAGTGACATTGATGTGACATGAAGGTTTCCTCCAGCACCGAGCCGACGCGCACACACTGAGGAAAGCATTGCAAATGGGAAGCCTAATTTACTTCCAGATGAACAAAGGCAGCGATAAGAACAGTAAGCCACGAGAAAATCCATCATCAAGGGGGCATGTACGTACATAGCAGTTTATTTTTAGACAAGTGAAAAAAAAAAAGACTCTAAGAAAAAGAGAAATAAGAGTTTCAAACTGTCAGATTGTCAAAGCACTCACTGACGAATTCTTAATTAGCTCATTAAGCAGTCCACAATAGGCCATGTAACACAGGGGCTAGAATTAGGCCAAACAGTGCAAAATTTTCAATAAAGACCTTTTGTACTTAAGTACAATAGCAAACTTTCCCTCAAAGGTCAACCCTTTGGTTAAGTGACGGTTTTCTCACATTAGTTCCACTTTTCTTTCTTTGAGGCTCCCTACAAATATTCTGAAATGTCTGCAGTCTCCAAAAACATTTTTTCCAGTTTTAAAACATTAATCAGGGGGGAGAGTCGAGAGGGGGGTGACAGGGAAGCCTTCTGATTGGCTCTGTCACTGAGAGAATAGAGAGGGGGACAACAGAGGGAATCCTTCTGATTGGCTCTGTCACTGAGAGAATTGAGAGGGGGACAACAGAGGGAAGCCTTCTGATTGGCTCTGTCACTGAGAGAGAGAGTTGAGAGGGGGATGACAGGGAAGCCTTCTGATTGGCTCTGTCACTGAGAAAATCGAGAGGGGAACGACAAATGGAGTCCTGATTTGCTTAAAAATCACAGCCTAACTTTTACATTACATTAGTAACCCAAAAATTTGGTAAGAGAGGAATTATGCAGAAGTATGCAAAAAAATATCAAGAATATGCAGGTAACGCACATTATTGCTGGATGATGTACATCTGATGATTTGAGGTTTTTTTTTACCGTAAAGGTCTTGAATTTGGCAGCGAGTGGGCTCTGTATTTGCCTTCCAAGAAAGAGACGTGATTGACTATGAACATTAAAGAGGTGATCTATTTTGGAAAATGTATTTTTATAAAAGCTATTAGTGTATTTGCACACTGCATCATTTTCGGGCAGGAAGCCTTAGAGCAGGGGTCGGGAACCTATGGCTCGCGAGCCAGATATGGCTCTTTTGATGGCCGTATCTGGCTCGCAGACAGGGCTCCTACCTGTCTATGGGAAGGATCAGGGCCGGCGCCAGCACCCGGCTACTCAGGGGGGCCCGGTGCTGGCGGCGAGGATCGAGCTTTCAATTGCATCGGCATCGCAGGTGCCGATACAATTGAGAGCAATGATGAGAGAGTGAGCGGCGCGCTCTCTCTCTTATCCTTCTCCCCGCTGTGACTGTCGGCGTTCTTCTGACAGCTCTGCAGCGAGCGCGGTGACGTCATCACTGCGCGCCTGCTGAGAGGTCAGCGAGCGACAGCAATGGACGATGCGCCGAGGAGACCGGATCAGCGGGGGAACGAGAAGTGAGCCACCCCTCTACTGACACTGGGCTCCCCTGACTCACAGGCCGGCCACTACACAGCGGCACTAGTACACATAGGGGCCCGGCAGCCGCTCTGCGTCTATGTGTAGTGCCGCTGTGTAGTGGCCGAACTGTGAGTCAGGGGAGCCCAGTGTCAGTAGAGGGGCCCCTGACCTGGAGAGGCCACCAGCCGTGTCTGAGCTGCAGGAGGGCTCCTGACCTGCACAGCAGACGGAATCTCCATCCTGCAGGACCTGCGATGACGTCACGCCCATGTGACTGTGTGGGAGGAGACACAGGAGGCCGGGCAGAAAGCAATAGATACTGAATCCTGAAGGAGATTTGGACACATGACTGGTAATAAGAAAAGAGGGGACATGAGGGTGAGGGGGGCTGCAGGGTGAGGGGCATATGAGGGCTGCAGACTGTGACAGAAGCATGTGAAGGGGTGCAGAGTGTTTGAGAGGGGTAAGTTGGGGTACAGGCAGGGTGAGATATGTGAGCAGGGTGTGTGTGAGATATGGGGGTGTATTGTGTGTGATATGGGGGGTGCAGGCTGTATGGGGAGCAGTGTGTGTATGTGATATGGGGGGTGCAGGCTGTATGGGGAGCAGTGTGTGTGTGTGTGATATGGGGGGTGCAGGCTGTATGGGAAGCAGGGTGTCTGGGCCACTGACAGATACAATTGCTCCAGCGGTCACTTAGTACACAAAGGAGTGTTCCTCTCTGCTGCACTAAGCCACCGCTGGACCTAAACAATAATTCGCTGTAAAATAATAAAATAGATAATTGACATAACTGACAATGCGTTGTGTGACATGTCCAATATTCCAGCTTCTTTCTTCTGCGAATGCCTCAAAGCTGGCATTCTCTCAACATCAGGTGGGAAGAATGCCAGCTTCCAGTCATGCGCAGGAAAAAGAAGAAGCCAGACTGCTGGACTGATGTCATGCATCGCAAGTTCACAATGTAAGTTATTTATTTGATTTTTTTACTGCTAATTACCATTGTTTCAGTCCAGTTGTGGCTTTATACAGCAGGGAGGAGCATTCCTTGCTGTACTAAGTGAACATTGGAGCGATTGATCTGTCAATGGCCCTTTAAACATATTGTACGGCTCTCGCGGAATTATATTTCAAAATATGTGGCGTTTACGGCTCTCTTAGCCAAAAAGGTTCCTGACCCCTGCCTTAGAGTATTCTTTGACCAAGGATTCCTCTATTCAGGGTCCTTCTCTTTAGGTCGGAGCTGAGAGATTACAAAGAGGGTTATTCACTCTGGAGGACCGGTCCTGTCCTGCATTACACAGACAGCTCAGTTATGTAAAGAGGCATGGTGTAATTCTTAATTTCACCTGCGGAGGTGCTGCAGAGAAATTGAACACCTAGCGCCAAAGAACAGAAGATCGCATACGTGTGACAAGTAACTGAGAAAACATGGGTCTGTGAAATAAAAAGATTTTCCATATTTACCTGCTGTCTCCGGCTCTGCTGCCTCCCGCTCCTGACCCCCGCTCATTGTATTCATCGATTATTCACCGCACTCAGGACCTGGAAGCCAGAGCAGCGCTGGGGTTAGCACCGGGCACAGCATGGCCGAGGACAGTATCCCGGAGACAGGTGAGTATTCTGCAAGCACAGTGACATCCAGGAGGTCATCTGAGTTCTCAATGAACTCTGACATCCTGATGACCCCCCGAGACACGCACGCTACACCTTCATGGGTTGATCAGAGTTCATTTTGAACTTTGATGAGTCCCTGATGCTTTCCCCGTGATGTTCCGGCGTCCAGGTACACACACACACACACACACACGCGTGTATATATATACACATATATACACACACACACATATATATACACACACACACACACATATATACACACACACATATATACACACACACACATATATATATATATATATATATATACACACACACACATATATACACACACACATATATATACACACACACATATATACACACACACATATATACACACACACATATATACACACACATACACACACACACACATATATACACACGCGCGCATACACTGAACACATATGTATACACACAAAGCAGACACATGAATACACTGAGCACATAGCGTACATGCATGTATACACTTAACACACACACACACACACACACACACACACTCTGAGCACATATGTACACACACACACACACACACACACACACACACACACACTGCTGTATACTCACCCAGCCATGCGGTCCCCGTACTGAAGTCCCCAGCACTGTCCCCGATTCCAGCTCCACAGGGCACTGACTATTCAGTGAGTATAATGAGCGGGGGTCAGGAGCCGGAGGCAGCATTGCTGGATACAGGTAAATATAGAAAATCTTATTAATAAAAAGACCTGTGTTTTCTTTGGAACGTGTCACACTGATGTCACACAGATCACATCAGTGTGCGATCCATGTGACACCCGTGCTACCGCCGAAAAAACGGACCTGCGTGTGTGAGTGCGGGGCCACGAGGGGTCACACGATCAGTGTGAAAACACGGACGTGTGAGTAACGGCAAATAATAACATTGGTACATGTGGCATCCGTGTTAAAAACTGATGTCACGCGTACCTGTAACACGGACGTCTGAAACCGGCCTAAGACAGGGGCAGATGTGGAAAACTCCCATCTTTGGTGAAAAGGACACTGTAAAAAGCCTTTTGATTTATTCAGAATTAGGTTTTGTTTTTTTTTTTTAGATTAGTGTTACATCTAGGAAAGGTTTTGAATGCTATAAATTAAAATAATACGCTCTCGCTGAGGATACTTCGTTTTGCCCGTTTTATGTTCCTCTCGAGGCTCCGTCTGCAGCATTGATTTGCTATGCTGTAAATATATATATTTTATGGCCCCGGAGGCAGCACGGAAATCGCAGGCAGCCAAGGATTTTTTAGTAATATTCTGCCACTGTGAATTATTCCGTTTCTATAAACTAGTCACAGATCTGATTGAAAAAATGCCTGAAAATCTTATTTTTTTTTTTTTCTTCCTGTTGGAGAAGCAA
The DNA here is from genome assembly GCF_048569485.1 of Anomaloglossus baeobatrachus. Taxonomy (NCBI): domain Eukaryota; kingdom Metazoa; phylum Chordata; class Amphibia; order Anura; family Aromobatidae; genus Anomaloglossus; species Anomaloglossus baeobatrachus. The sequence goes on from NC_134355.1 coordinate 618,776,232, forward strand.
TCACACACGGCTTTGTGTCTGTTGTGATACAGGTCTGTTATTATGGTGTTATGCTGTAAAATGACTGCGGCTGATGTGACAGCACGGCTCGCCAGCACTCCGCCTTCATTGGTAAGACGGTAGTTAAGGGTAGTCATACTTAATAATAGAATATCTATGTGATCACAGGGTTTTCCTTTTTGGGTCCCCAATTACAATGTTATACACTGCTCAAAAATTAAAGGGAACACTCAAATAATACATCCTAGATCTAAATGAATGAAATATTCTCATTGAATACGTTGTTCTGTACAAAGTTGAATGTGCTGACGACAAAATCACACAAAAATAATCAATGGAAATCAGATGTTTTAACCAATGGAGGCCTGGATTTGAAGACACACACAAAATGAAAGTGGAAACAAAATCCGGCTCAGCATTGTGTGTGTGGCCTCCATGTGCCTGTATGACCTCCCTACAACGCTCCTGATGAGGTTGCAGATGGTCTCCTGAGGGATCTCATCCCAGACCTGGACTAAAGCATCCGCCAACTCCTGGACAGTCTGTGGTGCAACATAACGTTGGTGGATGGAGCGAGACATGATTTCCCAGATGTGCTCAATCGGATTCAGGTCTAGGGAACGGGTGGGCCAGTCCAAAGCTTCAATGCCTGCATCTTGCAGGAACTGCTGACACACTACAGCCGCATGAGGTCTGTCATTGTCCTGCATTAGGAGGAACCTAGGGTCAACTGCACCAGCATATGATCTCACAAGGAATCTGAGGATCTCATCTCTGTACCTAATTTCAGTCAGGCTACCTCTGGCGAGCACATGGAGGGCTGTGCGGCCCTCCAAAGAAATGCCACTCCACACCATTACTGACCCACTGCCAAACCGGTCATGCTGAAGGATGTTGCAGGCAGCAGATCACTCTCCGCTGTGTCTCCAGCCTGTCATGTCTGTCACATGCTCAGTGTGAACCTGCTTTCATCTGTGAAGAGCACAGAGTGCCAGTGGCGAATTTGCCAATCCTGGTGTTCTGTGGCAACTGCCAAGCGTCCTGCATGGTGTTGGGCAGTGAGCACAACCCCCTTCTGTGGATGTCGGGCCCTCATGCCATCCTCATGGAGTCTTTCTAACCGTTTGTGCAGACACATGCACATTTGTGGCCTGCTGGAGGTCATTTTGTAGGGCACTAGCAGTGCTCCTCCTGTTCCTCCTTGCACAAAGGCGGAGGTAGAGGTCCTGCTGCTGGGTTGTTGCCCTCCTACGGCCCCCTCCACGTCTCTTGGTATACTGGCCTGTCTCCTGGTAGCGCCTCCATCTTCTGGACACTACGCTGACAGACAAAGCAAACCTTGCCACAGCTCGCATTGATGTGCCATCCTGGATGGGCCACACTACTTGTGTGGGTTGTAGAGTCCGTCTCCTGCTACCATGAGTGTGAGACCACAACCAACATTCAAAAGTGTCCAAAACATCAGCCGGAAAGCATTGTACTGAGATGTGGTCTGTGGTCCCCACCTGCAGAAACACTCCTTTATTGAGGGGGTCTTGATAATTGCCAATAATTTCCATCTGATGTCTATTCCATTCACACAACAGCGTGTGAAGATTGTCAATCAGTGTTGTCTCCTATGTGGACACTATGATTTCACAGAAGTTTCATTAACTTGGAGTTCTATTCGGTTGGTTAAGTGTTCCCTTTGATTTTAACAGCAGTGTATATTGGGTTGGGTGTATATAGTCCTCACAATAAGGGAATATCCGCCCCCTATTCTAATCAATAGGGGCGAATGTGCAGTACTTGGCCGCGGACACTCTTTCCTTGACACAGCTGTGCAGCGCTCCGCAACTAAGTAGTCCAGGCCTACAGCAGCATTGAGAGCAGCTGATCGGTTGGGATCCTGGTTGTCGCACCCTGACCGATCAGACACTGATGACCAATCTTTAGGATCGAAAATATGGTTGTGTGAGCGATCCCTTGTGTAATCAGACGACATCGGACCGCATTCAGACCAACGCTAGTATACAGGCCCTTGCACAAGTCCGTCTCAGTCGGGGGAAAAAATTGTAGCATGTCCAAGTTGGATCCAGTTGGCGAATCACACTTTGCAATCAAGTCAATGACTCCCTCGAAAACATCAGACCACGCACAGAGGGCAATTCTTTTTTTTTTTTTTTTTTCCCCTCCATGCTCTCCTCATGGGAACAACTCTGATCACATTCTGAGCGTGCTCTGATTAGCCTCTGAGCGTGCTCTGATTAGCCTCTGAGCGTGCTCTGATTAGCCTCTGAGCGTGCTCTGATTAGCCTCTGAGCGCGCTCTGATTAGCCTCTGAGCACGCTCTGATTAGCCTCTGAGCACGCTCTGATTAGCCTCTGAGCGTGCTCTGATTAGCCTCTGAGCGTGCTCTGATTAGCCTCTGAGCGTGCTCTGATTAGCCTCTGAGCGTGCTCTGATTAGCCTCTGAGCGTGCTCTGATTAGCCTCTGAGCGTGCTCTGATTAGCCTCTGAGCGTGCTCTGATTAGCCTCTGAGCGTGCTCTGATTAGCCTCTGAGCGTGCTCTGATTAGCCTCTGAGCGTGCTCTGATTAGCCTCTGAGCGTGCTCTGATTAGCCTCTGAGCGTGCTCTGATTAGCCTCTGATCAGAATTAGACCAGAGTGTGATTTGTAGAATTGTTCCGATTATCTGTGATGAGAGAACATAAGCTGATGTGACCCTGATGTAAAGATATGTCATCTATGTATCTGACAACCACTTTTTAGAGGCCATGTACAAGTTTCTCATTTTTACGGGAATTATGTTACAGCATATGGATGGAGTCGCCTTAAAGGAGTTGTCCACTACTAGAAATACCCCTTCTGATTCCAGATTTTTCTCCCAGGTAAAATAAAAAAGGCGATAGTTGCCTCCACTCCACGGCTGGCGTAGTTCTAACATTGTCTGTTCTCACATGACGTAACGCCATGTGAGCCCCATATCCAATTAGCGCCGGCTTCTATCGCCCCGCCTTAGGACACGGGAGTAACCAACAGGAAGTGAGCAGCAGCCGGAGCACTCAATTCCTGTTGACTAATTTGTCCGGAGGCGGGGAGATAGAAGCCAGCGCTGATTGGACTCGTGGCTCTCGTGATGACGCTGCTGGAACCACGCTGCTACCGGAGGGGAGTATAGGCTTTTTTCTTTTACCTGGGGGAATCATGGAATCACAAGGGGTTGTCCTAATATTGGACAACCCCTTAGTGTTATTTCACACCCCCTTTGAAATTTCAGCCTGATTTGCATGGTTTCTACAATAGATTTCTAATGATTGGCAAATCGGACCTCTCCAAAACAAAAGGTGTCCTTTTATTGGGGGACAAGCTCCTATGCTGCTATAACTTGACCTTATAAAGGTAAAGATATGCAGACAAGTCCCCACCTGCTCAGTCCCCCTGCGTGTGCTCACAGCGGTGTATGCGCTCAATAGCAATCCTCTGGATCAGTTGTGCGTGTGCTCGTGATGTATCTCAGCACTTCCACATTCTCTCTTGAGCTATCGGTGGGAGTCTCGGGACCCTGATTCTACCCCCCCCCCCCACCCAATCGAAGGATATTTAAGGCTCTACAACATTTTAAAAAAACGCATAAAAGTTTGGATACACTTCAGTTTGCGATTTGATGTTTTTGACTTTTTTAGAGTAATAGAAAACTATGTAAAACTCATTTGGAACGACAGAAAACCTATAGGGAGAAAGGCCGAACTAAAATGTTAATAATTTGTTATTTTTGGGGTCCATTCCACACAGAACTACCTAGGATATAATCAATATCCAAACATAGAGTATAAAAGATCAAAATGTATTTATCAATTTATAAAAAATTACAGTGCAGGGTGAAAATCAAAAAATACATAGGGTCACAGTAGTATCCCTTTAGAAAAGCAGCAGTTGGTACAATTTCAGCTCACAAAACAACCAACCAGGTATAATAGAATCCAGGAACAACCAAACTTGGTATCAATAATCACCCAAAATATTAGTTATTTGAACTACAGACTGGCTATCCAAACAATTTTCACCCAAAGGAATTAAGAGTAAAACTTACGTGTGGCACACTGTTATGAATACCCAGCTGCCCCAACGCGTGTTTCGTGCTTGAATTGATAACTTACATGTGAATTTTTAGAAATTGAATAAATTTTGAGCTTTTGTACTGTGGGGCTATTGATTGTATCCTAGGTAGTTCTGTGTGGTGTGTGACTAATTTTTGAGTTCAGCTCAGTTACTTTTGTTTGGTGGATAAAAAAAATCCCTATTTGATTTTGGGGTCCATTGCTGTTTTAGTTACACCTGGACACAGACTTCCTATGTCTATTTTTGGACCAGTACGCGATCCATGTGCTTCCTCTGTAAGGACGTTCTCCAAAATCCTCTGCTTTGTAGACAAATGAACCTCTGATAATTGAAATGTGTAATTTCCTAAGTATTTTTAGTTTTGTGAAAATCCAGTTCAATGCTGGAAACTATGTGCCAGAGTTGCCAATATAAAAATTTGCTAGTCCTCCCCAAACACTAGTGCAGTCTGCTTTGCTGGTACATATCCATTGATCGCTGGGATTGTGTTGATTTTTCGGTATGTCCTTTCCTGTCTAGTCCTCCATTTGCGAGCTCTTTGTTATACTGCAGTTGCTGCCATATTTTCCACCATTTGTGTAATCCACCTAAATCATTAATCTTTGTGTTTATTTCTGCGGGAATGTCTGTCCTGTTCCAGATGTTCATGTCATCCACAGCGTAGAGTCACACATTTTCGTTCTATGTATTTATAGTATGGCGGCCATAAACGTAATCTTCGCTCGTAGGAAGAAGTTGCAGAATTTTGCTTTCCCACGTTCCTTCATGTGAATTACTCGGAGCCGACTTCCTTCTTCCTTTCTCTATTGCTGAAAACTGGAAATGTAAAATATGTAGAGCAGGACCGGTTTAGGGTCTGGTGGGCTGCATTTGTAGGCCTTCTTTTTTTTTTTTTTACAGTCGCGGACTTTGAATTATGGGATGTTTCTTTAGACTTCTATAAGCTAATATATGGGCATATTATGGTCAAGGAGTATAGGGGGACGTTTATCATTAAATTAATCATTTAATCTAATAGTTTTCTACTGATTTAAATTTGGAGTAAAAAATTAAGACGGAAAAAACTGGGGTGTAACAATACATGTGCTATACTTCACCTGCCAAAAATAAAAAGGTTTGAAATTGTATTCTTGAGTTGAGTTTTTGGAAGTTATTCCCAATGGCGGAGTGTCCCGACTACTGGGACCCTTTCTGAACATGTAAATGGAGCTACCTGCTCGGCTGGTCATCACCACTCCCGTTAAAATGAATGGAGCAGATATGTGGTGATTGACCATTTCTCCATTAAATACTGGGTTCTTCGGAGTCCTGGTTCTCGGGATCAGTAGGGATCCCAGCAACTGGACCTCCAGTGATCAAGATGTTATAGGATAGGGGATAACTTCCAAACTTGAGAGAATCACTAGTGATGAGCAAGCAGTTGGACGCTCAGATGGGTACGACTACTGTACCTAGTGTAATGAAACTCAATGGGGGAACATGAGTATTTTTCTGTGACCTCAGTGCTGCAGACAATTGTGACGCCCTGGGCAAGCCAGGGGTCACAGGTCATAACACCACACGCACCCCACATTCCCTGCAGGCACACCGAAGTCAAAACTAAAATCCTTGTTGCCTTCCTCCAGGGGCTGGTGTCCACACCAGGGGGTGGGCCAGGCGGTTGGCTCCACCCACCGAGGAGTTCACAGCTCTGGAGGCGGGAAAACCAGGCAGATAGAGTTGAGAGGTGAAAGTGAAAGGAAGTGAAGTGAAGTGGTAGAGGAGCTAAAGTAAAAGCAACAGAGAAAGTGACAGAAGCCTGAAGTTGGTCCGGGTGTGTGCCCCGGACTGAGACAGCAAGGTTGGCAGACGGCAGTGACAGTCTTCAGGCGAGACTGATTGGAGGTTGCCGAAAGGACCGTGGACGGGTGGTGACCCGGCGGTACCGGAGCGGTATACGAAGATTAGTCAGCACCAGGGCAGGGGCCTTTCGGATCCCGGCAAAGCTAGGAGTCGCCATAATTTGCCAAATCCGTCAGTGAAGGGGGACGACTGTCTCTCAACAACTAAGTCTCGATTGAAGGCAACAGTCCGACCGTAAAGGGGAGACACAACCACCGCCAAGGCACCAGTTTCCCAGGGCCAGCGCCTGCGGGCAAGAGTGGAGCTCCTCCGGTTCATATCTAGGCCGGGGAGCGGGTTACCGGTGGGAACCCATCGCAACCAAACAACAACACATAGGTGCAGGAAAGAGACAGTCACCGTCACCTGCAGGGGATATCAACAGTGCAACCGTCTGAGGGACCCGTCCAACCAGCCGTTTGTTTACCAAGAACTGTGTCGTGTTGACTGGCTGAGTGAGTACCTCCGTGCCGTGCGGCACAGCGCTGCCCCTGCGCCCCTGCACCTCCGCAGGCCCCCTACCCGCCTGCCCACCATCCCAACCCAATCACTGGGCCCCTGGGATCACCAACCCCTACCCACAGAGGGGCAACACAACAACTGGCTGCTCCATACCATCACTCCCGGGATCCCCAGCCAGAGCAGCGGTGGTGTCCACATAATCACCACAACCGTGGGTGGCGTCACGGACAATAAACAATCCCCACACCCAAAAATCCCCTTTTCACTCACGGGCGAGGAGCGCCGCTGGAGTCCCCGGGATCCAGCCCATCGCTCGAGCCACCGAGCAGCAGCAGGCCGCGGCAGCCGGACCCGAGCAGTAGGGAGAGCGCGGCGTCCCCTCCTCCGCCCGCGACACAATCACTGACATTGGGCGCAGCGGCTAAGACTCAGTGCAGGACTCTGAGAGGGTGAGTTAATAATTTTTTTTTTTTTTTTTTTTAAGGGATCCAGTCACCAGTATTTTTCCTGAAAAGCTGAAGCCACCATCAGTGAGCATTTCTATATACTGTAGCATTCTAGAATACGGTGTATAAGAGCTCAGTCCCCTCTGTAGAACGTAAAAACACCTTTATAATACTCACCTAGGGGGCGGTCCGGTCCGATGGGTGTCACTGGTCTGGTGCCTTCTCTTGTACAGTCACCATCCTCTCTTCGAGCCGTGTGTGGCTGATGAGTCTTATATCATCCACACAGAGACTACCATTGCGCACCTGCGCATGCGTATTTTGGTCTGCCCTGCTGAGCGCAGACTAAAGTATTCTAGTGCACATGTACAGGTGGTCTTTGACCTTTCCTCGCACCTGCACATTACAGTACATTGCTCTGTCCTCAGCAGGGCAGAGAGAAGTGCACCTGCACAGGAGTGCAATGGCCTCTTCTGTGGATGACGTAGGACTCGTCATCCACACGGAGATGGAAAGGAAGACTGCAACTGCACAAGATAGAGGAGGCACAGGACAGAGAGCAGCGACACCCACTGGTCCAGACTGCCCCCTAGGTGAGTATAATAAATTTTTTTATGCTGTACATGGTGACCTGGGCTCTTAAGGTACCGTCACACTAAGCGACGCTCCAGCGATCCCACCAGCAACCTGACCTGGCAGGGATCGCTGGAGCGTCGCTACACGGGTTGCTGGTGAGTTGTGACACAGGCAGATCTCACCAGCAACCAGTGACCAGCCCCAGCCAGCAGCGACGTGTGGAAGCGATGCTGCGCTTGGTAACTAAGGTAACTATCGGGTAACCAACCCGATATTTACCTTGGTCACCAGCGCACACCGCTTAGCGCTGGCTCCCTGCACTCCTAGCCAGAGTACACATCGGGTTAATTACCCAATGTGTAGTCTGGCTACGTGTGCAGGGAGCCGTCACTGACAGCGTGAGAGCGGCGGGCGCTGGTAACGAAGGTAAGTATCTGGTAACCAAGGGAAGGGCTTCTTGGTTACCCGATATTTACATTGGTTACCAGCATCCGCAGAAGCCGGCTCACTGCACATTCAGTTGTTGCTCTGTCGCTGTCACACACAGCGATCTGTGCTTCACAGCGGGAAAGCAACAACTAAAAAATGGCCCAGGACATTCAGCAACAACCAGCGACCTCACAGCAGGGGCCAGGTTGTTGCTGGATGTCACACACCGCAATATCGCTAGCAAGTTGTGCCTCAGCAGCGATGTTGCTTAGTGAGACGTGGCCTTTTATATGCAGTATTCTGGAATACTGTATATTATAGCTCACAGGTGGTGGCTGCAGCTCATAAGGGAAAAACCTGGTGACAGGTTCCCTTTAACAAATAGCAGCAGACTTGGGACATATTTATTTTACTTATTTTTTAAAGGGTACTCGTCTTTTGCTCAAGTCCTTATGAGGAGGTGTTCAACGCCGGTGAATTCATCTATACAATATGTATATGTACAGCTATATGAAAAAAGCTTTATGTGTGTGTATATATGTATGTATATGTATATATATTCAAAAATCTCTGAGTGATAGATGGAAAGTATAATAATAATAAATTACGGCCACTCCACAATAACATCAATAGAAGGAAGGAGAAAAGGAGTACTAGATGGCCAACCATATAGTCAACAAATATCAAGACCATTGTCATTAAGGTATAAAATCTAAAGTTTATTAGGCATATTTTCAGACAATGGTAAAATCATGATAATAGAAAAAGACATAGTAAATAGGAGGTCAGTCCCAGAAAATCATTCCCAAAAACAGGAG
>NC_134355.1:618789945-618827174 GCF_048569485.1 Anomaloglossus baeobatrachus
ATCAGTGTTTGAGTTCGGGTGCTTGGACGTGTGCCGGGTTTGGGTGCTTGGACGTGTGCCGGGTTCGGCTGCTTGGACGTGTGCCGGGTTCGGCTGCTTGGACGTGTGCCGGGTTCGGCTGCTTGGACGTGTGCCGGGTTCGGCTGCTTGGACGTGTGCCGGGTTCGGGCGCTTGGACGTGTGCCGACCACTCGATTGAGCTTCGCTGTGCTCAGGTACGCTTGGTGCTCAGCCCAGTAGGAGCCATTTGCAGTGTTTAAATGGCTCACACTGGGGGTAAAATCAGTGTTATTGGATGTATTGTGGAAAAAAAAAAAAAGGAAAAATCCTACCCTCACTCCGCTAGAAGTGATCTGTTTCTGGTTGGCTGTATGTCTGGGGAAAGCCAAACTGCTCAGTCAGTGACTTGTGTTGGGGTTCAGGTCAGATCTTGGTCCCACACTGGTTGAACCCATCAAATGTCTACAGGGCCGCTCATTTCTATTAGTGGGCCAACCCTGGCAAGGCAGTGAGCTGTAATACCAGACACCACCACTACACAATGTATGGCGCTGTGCCAGGCAGTCAGTTAAGGTCACTGAACTTGATCAGAGGGTGGCCAAGAATTGGACGCTTACCAGTCATAAGAATAGGCCTTTTGGATAGACGTTTTGGAAAATGTATTTAATGCATATATCTTTAGCACGGTCTCACCTCCAGGGTGACGTCCTCATTATACTATGTGGACATAGACTACAGCTATTCTTGCCTAGACTTGCTCGTAATAAGAGGCTGCATTCACAGCAATGCTCGGCAGCTGCACCATTTGCGATCCAGTGAGTCACTCAGAATAATGGATTCACCATGTATCCTGAAGAAAAGCTGTGCACAGCCCCAGTTACATACAATGCAATCCATCAGGGAGTGCGGTCACGCTCATCGCTCATGTGCTAATCCCTCCGCTTGTTCAGTGCAGACTCTGCAGCTCCCTGTGCACACTGTGATTTATTCCTACAAGTTAATCTGTAGGTAAAATCTGCGAATTTACTCCTAGAAACACTACGCTTTATGATGGAGGTTCTGTAATTTTCCGTCACATGACGGCGCACCGCTCTACTGTTATTTATTGTACTTTACTCCGGTCACAGGCTTCATGGAAAGTAATTTTACAGGTTGGCTCCGGAGAGATGTGTGCTCTTTGTTATGCCTAATGAGTGACTGTAAGGGGAAACTATGGTATAAAACTTTGGAATTGATTACCAGGTCTTTGGGCCTACGGAGATGGTGCCATTATGTTTTTGGCCTTCCAATCAATAAATGTACTGCAAAAAACTAAGGCAGTTGTACGCAAATTGCTGTGGAATATGTTGTCGCTATGTAAGGAAACACCAGAAATATGCACAATACAAAGTTATTCTTACTATTATTATTATTTAAAGGGAACCTGTCTCTAGTTTTTTTGCCCTATAAGCTGCGGCCACTACCAGTGGGCTCTTATATACAGCATTCTAGAATACTGTATATAAGAGCCCAGGCCGCTGTGTAGAACATAAACACTTTATAATACTCACCTAAACGGTCGCTGTGGTGGAGTTGGGTCTTATGGGTGTCTCCGGTGCCTGCGCCTCCTCTTTCGGCCATCTTTGTTGTCCTTCTTCTGAAGCCGGGGTGCATGACGCGTCCTACGTCATCCACACTCGCCGGCATTGAGGTCCTGCGCAGTCACACATTGATCTGCCCTGAGCAAAGTAGATCAAAGTATTGTAGTGCGCCTGCGCGGGTCCGGCAAGTGTGTATGACTTAGGACGTGTCATGCACACAGGCTTCAGAAGGAGGAGGAAGATGGCTGAAAGAGGAGGCACGGGACCAGGAGAACGGGGACACCCATATGACCCAACTCCACCACATCGACCGTTTAGGTAAGTATTATAAAGTGATATTTACGATCTACACAGCAGCCTGGGCTGTTATATACAGTATTCTAATATGCTGTATATAAGATCCCACTGGTGGTGGCCGCAGCTTATAGTCACCAAATCAGGGCTCTGAAATGCTCCATCAGAAAGCAGCGCTGGCAGAGCATGCAAGCCATGACTTACTTCATTCATTCATTCATTCGATTTTTAATAATGGGAATATTCAAATTGTCTCTTCAGGGAGGAAACAGACAAACTCTAGTGCCACCTATTGGAAGTAGAAATCCTAAAAGTCAAAAGTGGCCTTTTAACAAGCCTTTTCATATGACCTAGGATTTATGCCAGTTAAAAACCTCAATTTGCAGACACTGTGTTTCGGAATGATTGTTCCTAGTCGGTGCAAAGTATGAGATCTGATCTGGCTGAATGAGAAGCTATAGTGGGGTCTAAGGGGAATAACCCTTTCAAAACCGTTTCAATTCATGGTTAAACCAATTGCGTTTTTGGACACCTTTTATTTTTGACCACACAGCATGGACACACTGTGTAATTATACTCCTTAAGGCCACCTTCTCATGTCCGTGTCTCCGGTATGTGTGACGTCTGTTTTCACACCTATCGTAGACACGGACACGCGTAGGCTCATTAAAAACAATAGGTTTGCACACACGATAGTGTTTTGACATGGACCTTGTGTCTGTGTGGAGCATGCGCGTCTGTGAGCTTCACATGGTGACATGTCCGTTTTCTGTTTGGATGTCACACGGACTGCACACTGATGCGATCCTTGTGACATCAATGCCACACATACCAGAGAAAACACAGGTGAAGTAAAAATAGGCAAATATAAAAATTCTTTATCTCCAGCGCTGCTGTCTCTCCCGATACTTTTGGGCCTGCTCATGTTCATGCATATTCACTGCATTCAGTGTGAACCCAGAAGTAACAGTAGAGCCGAAAACGGCAGCGCCGGGGAAAAGTAAGTATACTAGCTCATGTTGTTTGTGTGCTAGCCACATATCACATTGATAGCATAGGTGCAGCATAAGGTACACACACACACACACACACACACACACACACACACACACACACACACACACACACACACACACCCACCTTCATCACGGACCATGCAAAATGTTAGTGTTTTGCATGGACGTGTGACGGAGGCCTAAAGGGGATTTCTCAAGAGAGGCAGGCTTTAATGAGGTGGTCCACTACAAAGCATAGTAGCCAGATTGGTGTAAATTCTGTTGTAGATTCCGCCTGTGAGAGGCGCTATCACTGTCCGCGCATCCCCCATCATGTGACCCGAGTTGCATTGAACTCTGATGTCCGGTGATGTCAACTTCCAGAATTGGAAGTAGACCCACCATCACTGAGGCGGGATCCAGTCTCCATGAGTGACTGGGCTGTGGGTGGAGTTTCACCGCACATCACAGCCCAGCATCGCCTTATTCTGGCAGTGCTCTGCAGTGAAGGAGAGTACGCATGCGCAAGATAAAGGGCTGTGATGTGTGATGAAACTCCGCCCACAGCCCAGTCACTCACGGAGACTGGATGCCACCTCGGTGATGGCTGGTCAACTTCCAATTCTGGAGGCTGATGTAACATCACCGGACATCAGAGGTCACTGCAGCCTGGGTCACGTGATTGGGTGATGAGCAGATAGCGATGGCGTCTCTCACAGGCAGAATGGACAATAGAAGGTATTTAGAAAATGCCCCCAGTGTCAGATTTAGGCCTAAGACACACACTGTATGAAAATCAGACCAAGTGGAATGTGATAAGCATTGCATCCACTCGGACCAATATTGGCCTATGTGCCAGCACCCATGAGTGATTATTTTCTCGGCCCCAATCAGACTGAGAACACTATCGCAACATGCTGCGATTGTAATGCGAGACTTTCTCTCGCACCCATTCAAGTCTATGGGGCTAGAGAAAGATCGCACTGCACTCGCAGTACACCGGTGTACCACAAGTGCAGGGCGAGAATGTCAATAGCCGGCTACGGAGGAGAGTGGGAGATTAATCTCTCCAGCCCCTCCTCAGTGTCGGCCCGTCTCCCGCAGCTGAGGTCCGATCGCATGATCGGACCTCAGTCGCAGTGACCCTCCCATGACACTCTGCTCCCACTGTGCTGCCAGCGTGAGCCGAGTGTCATGCGAGGATCGCAGTAAATCCCCGTGTGGCCCTGGCCTAATACTACAGCTCTGCTGTTCACCAGAACTGTCACTCAAGAATCAGAGCCCGCCCTGCCAGAAACCAGGAAGTGAGGAGACTGTACAGCTCTGAGTTGCTCAAGAGACAGTTTGAGAATATCCCCTTTAGGGCTCTCATACACGGCCATAGAAAGGTCGTATCTAACCTTATTTGCAGTTGCTGTCTTGACCTCAAGTGTCCTGACCTAAATTAGTGACGTCATATATTTCTACCAAGCTGTTAGGTCATGCTGTAACCCAGGCCGTAAAATTCGATCTCTATACATACACAAGACTTTCTAATGAGTCTTTCAAGATGAATACGCTGACTGGCAATTGCATTAAAACCGCCGACACATGAAGTGAACAACGAAGGATCATACCTGCATTGGTGGCTCCATTGCAAGCTTTGGGAGAGAAACCAAATGGACCCGATTTATAGGTGGTGTTGTCATGCAAGGGTTAGGACCTACCAAAAGTGGTCAAGGGAATTACAAACCTGGATAACATCGGGGCTGATCTCAAGGAAGTACTGTAGGACAAATTTATAAAAAAAAAAACCAAAACATCTCCTCGTACTGAATGCAACTACCATAGGCTCGTGAGCAGTATATCTGGGCTCACATTCTCTGTGTGTGTCACTTACCTTGGTTAAACGTTTGTATCCGGATGCAATGTGGAAAGAAGACAAGCCAGAGGAGGCCATATGTTGCTCTGGGCAATGTTCTGCTGGAGAATTCCTAGCTTTTATGTGGATGTTACTTTTACACCTACTCACCATCTTTTGTGGAGTTATGTAGGATTGCGGTGCACAAAGTGTCGCCCACCCCCGGACAAGCTTTATCCACAGCCCACCAGATACATGTGCATTAGGCCTCATTCAGATATCGGTGAATCACATACGTGTTCTATCCGTGGTTTTCACAGATGGAACTTGTACCCATTATAATCTAGGAAGTATACACCATGTGTCTGGAAAAAAATTCATGGACACTTCTGTTTTTGATCCAAATCTGGATCAAATGACCTATAGAAATCTGAGTGTGTGACATTTCTGAATAGGAGAAATCCTGACCAAACACTGATAAAAAATAGGATAAAAAAGAAAAACACTGACGATACTTGGACTGTTATTATATAGAACTCTCGCTAATGACAGAGCAACCCAACATCGCACACAAACATACCTCTGGAAGCACGAGCGATTTCTCCAGCTCTCCGGTCTCCCATTTTTATTTGAGCCCCCCCAGACGTCCTGGGAGAGACGACAGATATGCTTTTCTACTTACCATCCACCGAAACATTTTTTTCAGACCAAGAAGACCCCTTTATGGCAGCAGTATAAGGCTATCCTCACATGTATTCTAGTGCCAAATCCATGTTGAAATATGCTTCATATGAGCTTCAAATAAGCTATGTGTGAGCATAAATTAGAGACTGTGTCTATAGTGCATGTCATTTTTTTCCTCTAAAGAGTTATTCCCATCTCCAAGATCCTATCCCAATATGTAGTATGTGTAATAATAATAATATTAGCAAATGCCTCCAATTAGAAATGTAATATAGTGCTTCTAATTAGCCTCATTTGCAGGGCATTGTAGCTTAAAGGGAATCAACCAGCAGAATTTTCATATATAAAGAAAAGCCAGTGCTATACTGGCGCTAGGTTGCCTAATGTATGCATACCTATTGTTCTGGGATTGGATGTTTTGTTTAGGAAATATGTTCAAGTAAAGAAACAGCAGTGCACTGCTATGTGATTGAAAGGTGCAACAGGGGCGGGAATATGTGGGTCAGGTTTTGCTATCTATTCCCACCTCTGCAATGCAAAGATTGAGTCAACTTCTCCCCTTTTTTATCTGGTTTCAGGTGTGATTTTCATATTGCCCACACCTGTTACTTGTCACAGGTGAGTTTGAACGAGCATCACAAGCTTGAAATAAAATGACAACAATTTTTTTGTTTTTTGTCTCTCATTTTTGGGGTTTTCGGTCAATTTATGTCCAATTTGACTTTATTTTCCTCCTTTTTTTTTGTGTTCCAATACACACAAAGGGAAGTAAACTGGAGAGAAAAAGCGCAATAGGGTCTTACCCGGTATATATCCGGGTGCTGTATGTCCTGATGAAGGGAGCAGAGCTCCTGAAACGCGTAGACACAAGCTACAATAAAGGAACATTGACCATCTTTGTCCTCCTTCCTGATGAATAGCGCTGCATAAACCCCTTCTCTATTGTTCTCTGCTAATACACACAAAGGAACATGTGTAACCAAACTGTAATTGTACGGTAATAATTTTCTGGGGGGGAATACTTCATTTTCTGGAATTATTATTATTTTTTTTTTTTAATAGTGCCAATAGTTTCTGCCATGACTGTATGTGATGTTACGTACATGGTGTCTTGGTAATTCTGTGTAACAATTAGACCTCTCTGCTGGGTCATATTTCCTGAACGGAGATGCGCAGGAAGAAATATAAAAACACTGCCAGAAAAAAAAAAAAAATGACACATTTATGGCAAACTACATATACGTCTGTAAAGGGCCTGACATTGTGAAATATGAGGGCAATATAAAACCTCTAAAGTCACTGGGCGGTGAAGTCTCATCACATGGCCTCATTTCTTAATAAAGGCCATATGATTGGAGTAATGTCCAACAAATTACTCATTTTCATGCTAAATTTAAACTTTGAGATCACAATCGTGAGCTGCTGCCCCTTATTCAGTGACTCTTCTAGAAAATCCAAAATAACTGTTCCCGGCAATGAATCTGCAGCCCACATGTGTGTCCTTTCTTCAACAGATGACTTTTTCCATAATATTAAATAAATTAATAGTACACATGAAAATATCAAACTTTGAAATATATCTTATCAGACAAATCTGCTTCTGTCTCTTCTTGGACTGATCTTTCATTGTCAAAATTCTCAATTCACAGGTAAAATGTGTCTTCAGTGAATACAGACTTCCCCATTACTGAGAGAGGAGATGACCATTGGTGCTGATAAAGTTCTATGGAGAACTGTCAAGAGAACTTGCAGCAGAATGTGTCTGCCTCTAGCTCCTCCCCCTTCATAGAATTTTTATGTGGGAGGGGGAGGAGCTAAAGGCACACATTCTGCTGCAAGTTCTCTTGACAGTTCTCCATAGAACTTTATCAGCTCCAACTGCCATCTCCTAGGTTCTATGGAGAACTGTCAAGAGAACTTGCAGCAGAATGTGACTGCCTTTTAGCTCCCCCCCCCTCTATAGGAGATCACAGTTGATGCTTTTAAAATTCTATGAAGGGGGAGGAGCTAGAGGCAGACACATTCTGCTGCAAGTTCTCTTGACAGTTCTCCATAGAACTTAGGAGATGGCAGTTGGAGCTGATAAAGTTCTATGGAGAACTGTCAAGAGAACTTGCAGCAGAATGTGTCTGCCTCTAGCTCCTCCCCTTCATAGAATTTTTATGTGGGAGGGGGAGGAGCTAAAGGCAGACACATTCTGCTGCAAGTTCTCTTGACAGTTCTCCATAAAACTTTATCAGCACCAACTGCCATCTCCTATCTCAGTAATGTAACATTCTGTCTTTACTGAATACAGATTTTACCAATGAATTGAGCGAGAATATTCAGAACCCTATAAAGTGGATGAGTCCTTTAAAGATTTGTGATCACCTTTTTACATGTGGAAATAGTGGTATGGCCGTATAGGCTCTTGTTTTCCAATAAAATCAGATAATATTTGTAGATATCTAGTGTGCCAGGCAGCCGAAATCTTGAGTAAAAGCCACATGAAAATCAGACTGGAAGGTAATTGGGCACGTGGCAGTGCACTTGGAAATGTAGTGCACTGACACACCCCAGTGCACTTTCACCTTTCACCTTGGCACATGGCTTCTACACTAGGTTTCTCAGGACTGGCAGATCAGATCCCTACACAGAAGATATTGTTATTGGTGTACAAGCTCTTACACAGCTATACCTCTACTACCATAGCATTCTGATGGCATCCACATACCTAAGGTCATTTTACAGTACATTCGTATATAAAATGACCGCAACACCTCATTCCCCATTAGCACCCCCTGATGAAGACTTAACACACGAAACGTGCGTCGGGGTTTGCAGCACGCAGGACCACCAGACCATCTACTAAGGGAGCGAGCTTTTACATACACTTTGTATATATCACTCATTTACTTAAACTGTTGTTACATACCGTAGATCAGTTCTGATTGCTTGCACAAGGCATATTGCTGTTGCAGCCCCAGGGAACTAGCACCTTATATGATATGATCTAATATTGTGAAAGTCCTTTCCTTTTGGTATTATAATTGGTCTGTTTGCACTTTGCACTTTATATTCCTGTCTATTTGCTACTAATAGAGAATATCTTTTGTGTATATTCTGCACTTAATTATTTGCATGACATGCTCCACTTCCATATGTAAAATCTGTAAAATCCTGCTGACAGGTTGTCTTTAAATCTGCAGTCTTATATGTGCATCTGTACGAGGACCTGCAGACACCGGTATGACCCCAGCAGCAGGGGACGTAGCTTCAGACAAGGTGATTGAGCTGGTAACAGCAACTACTAATGAAAACAAAAAGATAAGGGACTACTACTTTCTGCTTTTTCATTAGTTTCTTAATAGATGATGGATGATTCATTAGAACATTGTCACCATGCTTTCCGCAGACCCTGAATGGCATAGCAATGTTGTAGCTCAGTCATTACTGTATCTTATTCATGGAGCCAGGTTCCAGAGACCATACAACAGAGCTTAAAAGTGTAAAAATACACTATTTTTTGTTCTATGTTAAATATATTACAAAATTTATATTTTTCTGTAATATAGTATTACTTCCCGCTGCCCTTTTGTGATAAACTTTAATGACAGCGCAGCAGAGCTCCAGGCTGATGTTTTTCTCATATCCTGTTCTTTCTTCAGATGTGGATCTTTCGTGATTGATATTCTTTTTCTTTCTTTCTGATACATTTGGGTAATTATGGAGCTGATAATGCATCCACTCCGGATCTTTTTCATGTATTCCTTATTAAATAAGTTATGTAATAAAAAAATAGGCTTAGCAGTTTACATAGTGCGATGCTCTCCTGTATCTGCAATGCTCTGCTGTGCCTGCGCGTTTGTGATGCTTGCTCTGCTGTGCCTGCGCGTTTGTGATGCTTGCTCTGCTGTGGCGGCCTGTTTGCCGTGCTCTGCTGTGGCGGCCTGTTTGCCGCGCTCTGCTGTGGCGGCCTGTTTGCCGCGCTCTGCTGTGGCGGCCTGTTTGCCGCGCTCTGCTGTGGCGGCCTGTTTGCCGCGCTCTGCTGTGGCGGCCTGTTTGCCGCGCTCTGCTGTGGCGGCGCGTTTGCCGCGCTCTGCTGTGGCGGCGCGTTTGCCGCGCTCTGCTGTGGCGGCGCGCTTGCAATGACATGCTCTGCTGTGTCTGCCTGTTTGGTGCCTTGTAAAAGTGATAAGTTTCGAAACGTGCGTCTGTCTTCAGGATACCCTGGTGATTTTCTTTAATCTTCCCATTTGATTTAAATGGGGAATTAAATTTTTTTGACACTTAAGACTTGCCTAAACTAGACTGCTCATTACATTATTTTGGGTTCCACTGCTGAGGATGCATCAGGTAGGGTTAGATGTGTGCTCAGAGATTTATACTTCTAATGCTGCAAATGCCCGATCTTATGTTATTGTTTTTTTAAATGTGCACTACATGGAAAAAGGTAATGGGGCACACATCTTAATCACTAAATTCAGGTTTTTCATTTAGTCCCATTACCCCCGATGTATAACATCAGGCCCCACCCTCCCCCCGGTGTATAACATCAGGCCCCCGATTCCCCTCCCCAGGTATATAGGTAACATCAGGCCTCACTTCTCTATATGATATCTGATGGGCAAATCCGGGTTTGGGCAATGCCAGAAGAAAGTTACCTGTGTGACTGCATTCTTAAGATTTGCTTCTAGAGGGATACTATGGACTTGTTTTCCAAGACTCTGCCTTGGCCCCTTGGTTACATAGTAACATAGTTTTTACGGCTGAAGGAAGACCTTATGACCATCTAGTTCAGCCTATTTTTAGTGCCGCTGTTCTGCAGTGTTGAATCTGTGGAAGGCAAAAACCCACAGAGTAGAAGCCAATTTTCTGCGTAGGGAAAAAAATTATTTCCCGACTCTAACTTGGTCAGCTATCTACCTGTAATATTATGTTATTCAGAACCTTCTGTACTGTTGCTATCAAGAAAAGCATCCATTCCTCTCTTACATTCATTCAGTGAGTTGGCCATCACCACTTCCTCAGGAAGAGAGTTCCAGAGCCTCACTGCTCTTACCGTGAAGAACCCTCTTCTATGCTGGTGCAGAAATTTTCTTTCCGCCAAACGAAGAGAATGCCCCCTTGTTCTTGTGACAGTCCTTGGTACAAACTGATCATGGGAGAGATCTCTGTATGGCCCTCTGATTTACTTGTACATATTTATTAGGTCTCCCCTAAGTCTTCTCTTTTCTAGAATAAATAGACCTAGTTTTGATAACCTTTCCGTGTATTGTAATGCACCCACTCCATTTATCATTTTAGTAGCCCACTTCTGAACCCTTTCAAGTTCAGTAATGTCTTTCTTGAGCACCGGCGCCCAAAATTGCACACAATACTCCACGTGTGGTCTGACGAGTGATTTGTACAGAGGAGAATGATGTTTTCATCTTGTGCCCCCAGACCTCTTCTAATGCATCCCTTCACCCAATTTGCTTTGGTGGCAGCTGCCTGACACTGGGCACTCAAATTTAGCTTCTTATTGACTAAGATGCCTAAGTCTTTTTCCATGTCTGATTTCCCCAGCAGTTTCCCATTTAGTAAGTAATCGTAGCATCTGTTTCTCCTTCCCATGTGCAGAACCTTACACTTATCTGTGTTAAACCTCATTTGCTATTTTTCAGCCCAATTCTCCAATTTACTCACCTTTTGTGTTATCTACTTTACATAGTTTTTATCATCTGCAAATACTGATATATATTACTCTGTAAGCCATCCACTAGATCATTAATAAATATATTAAATAATAGAGGGCCCAATACAGACCCCTGTGGCACCCTACTAGTACCCCTGGCCCAATCTGAGTATGCACCATCAATCTTTATATGGGACAGTCTCAAATGCTTTACCGAAGTCAAGATAAATGACATCCAATGGTTCTCCTCGGTCCATCTGAGAGCTTACATCCTCGTAGAAGCTGATCAGGTTAGTTTGACAGGAGTGATCCTTCATAAATCCATGTTGATATGGAGTTAAACATTTATTAAAACTGAAATATTCCATAATAGTATCCCGTTAAAAACTCTTCAAACATTTTACCCACAACAGATGTTAAGGTTACCGGCCTATAGTTTCCAGGTTCCCTTTTAGACCCCTTTTTGAATATTGGTACCACATTTGCTAGCCGCCAAACCAGTTCCAGTGAAGGGAAATCTTAATTTTTCAGCACAAGACATTTTGGACAGTTGTAGCCTCTAACTTTGTGGGAAGGCCCTTTTCTGTTCCCCACCGCTGTGCCCAGTTCTCAAATTCCCTAAAGCTGTGGTTGGGTCGGTTTGAAGTGTAGGAACATCACCGGCCGCCTACAGTCCTGATCCCAACCTTATCCACCACCTTGTGATGAGCTAGAACAGATTGTGAGCCCGGCTTCTCCTCCAGCATCGGTGTCTGACCTCACAAATGCTCTTGATGAAGGGGCGAAAATGTCCATAGCCCCTCAAAAATCTCATAGAAAGTCTTCCTAGAAGCACTGACTCCATATTAAGGCCTTTGGATTTACAATAAAATGTCATTAACACTCTAGTAGGAGTATAGGATACCATGATGGGGCATTTTATGGGCTCTTTTAGGCTGAAAATTCCAAAATTTGGTTTAGTTTCAGGATTTGGTCTTTATTATTTGGTGATTTCTATAATTCTTCTCAATGAGATCAGGTTCCCTGTAATTATTGATGTGAGGGTAGCCCGCCTCTGCAGATGGGGTGCCAGGTGTTCTCCATATGTTGCATGTCCATAAATGTCTGCAATCTGTGCCAGATCCCCAGCTAAATGTTTACATAAACCACATCTTACTGTCCTATGCTGCAAACATTACGAGCCCACTCCCAGCACGGAAGACAAACCCACAGGGTTATCCATGGCGCATACTTAAAGCTGCACTCATGTATTTTGGTGTCTTTTTTCAGCACAGGGGTGGCACTTTAAATCTTAGCCCCTTATCTACTCACCTTCCGGCACCTTCACCTTTTACCGGCACTTCTCCGGTCCCGCAGCGCCATCTTGTGGCCTTAACTTCTGACTGGCCAGACGTTACATAACAAGCTAACAAGCTTGCAATGCAAGTCTATGAGAGCCAGAACAAGGCTCTGATAGACTCGTATTGAGTCGTGACCTCTGGCGCGCGCTCCATGCAACCCAGCAGGTCACAATCTCCCAGAGACCGATGGTGATAGAAGATGAAGCTGTTTTAAAGTGAGTATACAACAGGGGTCAGGGGACTTGGATTTAAAGCACCACTCCAGTAGAGATCCCCCCCCCCACACACACACACACACACACACACACACACACACACACACACACACACACACACACACACACACACACACACACACACACACACACACACACACTATGGACTGGTGTTTTAATGCAAACTAATCTGTAACAATATTTAATGACCTTGGCCATATATTTATTTTTATTAATGTGACATTTTGTGATTTGATCTGGATGGATAATGGATGTTCCCCCATCCTGCACTACAGGAGTTTCCATTTGGTTGCTGTTAAAACAGTAGCACATATCAGATGTCAGCTTCAGGACATTAAAGTGACTTAAAATTTAAAGAAGAGATCTGACTGCTTGATATGACAACACTGACTATTTGAGGCTTAGTTTACCTGTGTTGTGGCTTTTATTATTAATTGTAGTGTACTAGTACTAAAGTTCACTTTTAACAAGTTCTCAAAAAATTCAAGGGAACCTGTCACTAGATTTGGTGTCTATAAGCTGCAGCCACCACCACCGGGCTCTTTTATATACAGTATTCTAACATGCTGTATATAAGAGCCCAGGCTGCTGTGTGTGTAGAACATAAAAATCACTTTATAAAACTCACCTAAGGGGCGGTGGGGTGCAGACTGGTTGAATGGGTGTCTCCGCTCTCCGGGTCCAGCGCATCCTCTTTCGGCCATCTTTGTCCTCCTTCTGAAGCATGGGTGCATGACGTGTACTAAATCAACCAAACTAGCCAGCATTGAGGTCCTGCGCAGGCGCACTACAATACTTTGATCTGCCCTGCTCCTCCCCCCTTCTCCTCCCTGGCTATATACGCGCAGAGAGCTGACCGACTCAATCATTGACTTTTTTCATAATACTCGTTGACTCAAGCCCGTCCAACCATCTGACCTGTGCGAATCGATTGAGTAGTCAAGCATTTTAGTGCTCGCTCATCACTACTCATAATCCTTCCTAATCATGTCATTAAAATATCTTAGATTGGCAGCCATTTAAAGGGCTGTATTGGTCCATGTAAAAAGGGCAATATGGGTCCCTTCCAGAGAATAATGGCGAAACAGGATTGCCAACTGTCCAGAAATTCCAGGACAATCTGTAAAAATTAGGTCTTTTTTTTTTTTTGTCCATAAATTGTTTTTTTTGTTTTTGTGTTTTTTTTTTTTTGTTTTAAAGCCTGTGATTTTTTTTTGTCTTTGAAGCTATAGCAACTTATACATATTATTTTGCCTGTAATTATCATCATTTTACAGTTTATAGTGAATGCAGCGGATTCCTTCGTATCAGTATTATGGCCCGTAGACACGGATCACTTATAATCCTATTTATTATGGTTTTCTCATGTGTCTGTAACTTATATTATCTGTCCGTGATTTTTCGATAAATTGCCCAGAAAAAAATAAAAAGTTACGTTGGCAACGCTGGGACTTCGGGCATCGACCCTTACCACGATAATACACTTGGGGGAAGGCGGAGGGGATCATTAACTCTTCCCCTGACTGCCACCAGGACGACCAGTGACTGATGATTCCTCCCACACCACCAAACTGGGCCTGAACACTGAAAATGGCCATACAGGTGACGAGCAGACGATGGCCGCTGTGTGACTGTGCTCGGGACGGCTGTTGTGTGCAGCGTCCCATTGATGGATTACACACGGCCAAATATGTCTAACATCACATACATAGAATCCCCTGTGTGGAAATGAAGCAGATCTGACCACTGCATTATATTTAGGCGTTCCTTGCAATGACCTCCACCTGTGTACTGTATACTGAGGCCCCAAAATGGAGTGTCTCTCCCTGCTGTCCTACATGTGGTTGGTGTAGTGATCTGTGTCCCCCCCCCCCCCCCCCCCCCCCCAATACAGCAGCCCAATTAACCAGCCCCATTGATTGTTCTGCCTGCTCTTCTGACATTCTTGGCGGTTGCGCTGAGACTCTTGAATTCCTGCTAACTTCTTTTCTTTCCTCACACACCCTCTTTAATGCCTCGGGGAAGGAAAAACTGATCATTGACTTCTGTTTTACTCAAAGAATGAACATACCATAATCTGTTCTTTAGGTAACTTGGGTTACATTCACACATTGAGTATTTGGTGAGGGTTTTTTTTTTTTGTTTTGTTTCACTATTTGTAGCCAAAACCAGGAGTGGGTAAAAAACCCCCCGCAGAAGTGGTGACGTGTTTATATTATACTTTTCCTCTGATTGTCCCACTCCTGGTTTTGGCTACAAACACTGAGGTAAAAAACTCACCATAAGTGCTTGTGGCCTTATTAGAACAGTACCTGTGAAGCAGAGGGGCATTACATTTGTTTTACTCATCAATAGAGTACTACCGTAATAATTTGTTACCCCTCCCCCTTTTAATTGTGTCCTTTTTTTAATTAAGGAAGTTTTTACAACACTGTTTGAGATTATTTATATTTAATCTTTTATTCATTGACAAGCAAACATTGTAGAAAATAGCGCTGAATTGAAACCTGCAAGTCTCTGTGGAAGGGGACAGTAGCGGAGGAGCGGGGCGGCCTCTTCTTTTTTTTTTTTTTTTTTTTTTTTTTTTTTTTTTCCCCCTGTATAGCAAACTCATAACCAAACATTTATCCATCGCTCCTATTATTGAAATGCCACGCTATTTCCTCCCTGGCAGAATTTGCAGGCATGGAGATGCCCAATGTAGGTGAAGAAGGTACGTAACACTCCATTCACAAAATCAGGAAAATATCCTCCCAAAAATAATGAACATCTGGAGGGTTTTATAATCACACTTACTCATTACACAAATTGGCTCCATTAAATTACAATGAGGCTCATGTGCGTGTGCAGCCTCAGGCAGAGATCAAAGTTTCAGCTGCAGATTTTTTTTTCTAATTCTCTTTTAGGAAAAGTGAAGGGAAACTATATTCAAGATGTTGTTGAATAGAATTCTTAAGTTACATGAGAAGACAAGGACCGCTTCATCCCTCACAAGTGACTTTGACTTTGATGCCTCCAAATCCTGGGCAGCATGAATAGGATACAAATACTGTAATGTTTCACACTGAAACTAAACAGTGTAGTTAAGGCTATGTTCACATTTCCGTTGTTTTGCATCAGTTAACGCTTGTGACTGATGCGTTGTTCAACGGGTGACAAGAAATGGAATTTCTTGTCATGAGAAAGTGGATTCCGTTGAGAGAGAGAATGGTCAACTGATCGCTCTGAAAAGCCTGCTACCGGGAGATCAGCTGATCGCTCTCAAAAGCCGATCATTTCAGTTTAAAACCTGCGTGGGGGGGGGGGGGGGGGGCGTCTGATTTTACCTGATTTCAGACGTTTTGCTGGACATGCTGAGCATGCTCAGTAAAACATGACTAATTCCTGCACTGGAATCCGTTGCGTGACGCAGGATAACTGAATCCTGCACCATAGACTTACATTATGCCTTCTGACGGATTCCAATGGAATCCTGCGGGGTGCGTTTTTTGCCGCAACAAAAAATGTAGCATGCTGCGTCCTTCCCGCCCGACGGTCAGTCAGTAAATGACTGATGCGCCGCGTGTCGGATGCAACGCAGGGTCATCAATCGCAATCCGCCGCTCATACAAGTCTATGGGAAACAACGGAATCCGCCAAACTGATTGCGTTGTTTATCAGAGCGGCAGATTGTGACAGATCCTAAACAACGGAAATGTGAACATAGCCTAAGAAAATGAGCTACAAAACAGGTCAGGGGACAAGAATGACGAGACAGAGGCATGTCCTCCTGGCATCTCCCTGCTCTGCTTATCAGACTGGCAGGTCTCTACCTATACGCACATAGGGAGAGACCTGTCAATCATGCATGCCTGTCATTTCATCCCGGCCCCTGTTTTAAAGTGGACCTGACACCAGATCAGGTGTACAGATTTTAGTTTTTTGCAAATCCACAATACAGTTCCAGGGATATTTTTTTTTTTTATATAGTGCAGATTTTTCTGTTCTTTCCAAAGGGATGTGGCTCACAGGGTAAAAAAAAAAAAAAATATGCAAAAGAGCCCAAAGTGAATTGCAAGCCATCACCCTCTTGTAAAGACCAGAAAAATTTGCAGAACCGTATTGCGAATTTAGGAAAAAAAACAAAAACCGGAATATTGATGGTAGTATTGGCCATAAAATAAGAGCAAAAATTGTGTTTCGACGTTGTCACGGGTCCGCCAGTAATCGTTTGGCAAAAAAAAGCTTTGTAGACAACTTTTTTGTTGTCCATTTAAAAAAAAAAAAAAATCTGTTGGATTTAATTTTCAACATTAAAGTCTTTGGAAAATGTATCCGTTAAAGGGAACCTGTCACCACTTTTTTGGCGTATAAGCTGCGACCACCACCTTATATACAGCATTCTTATATGCTGTATACAAGAACCCAGGCCGCTGTGAGAGCATAAAAAACACTTTATAATACTTACTAACGGTCGCACGGTGGGCCTTATGGGCATCTCCGGTGCCGGCGCCACTTCTTTCGGCCATCTCCGTCCTCTTTCTGAAGCCTGGGTGCATGATGCAGCTACGTCATACACCCTCGCCGATCCTACGCACGCACGCACGCACGCACGCACGCACGCACGCACACACGCACACACACACACACGCACACACACACACACATACACATACACATACACATACACACACACACACATTTTTTTTCAGGCGGGTTTCAGATCGGATCCGCCTGCAATAGATGTTGTGTGTACAAACCCTGAGAATTGCGGCTGCACACTGACACTGAACAGGGCACACCTGCAAATGGTGTGTGGTGATGCTAGCAGAGTTTTTACATGACAAGCACATGGCAGCCTTGTGCGCATTCTCTACACGTTTATTATCCTGCTAGTCTAAATCCACCTTCTCTCCATCTGCTCATGAACATAGTCACAATTTTCCTTCCCAAATATTTACCCAACATCAATGATAAACGGTAGGGATAAACGATAATGTTTCATAATGTTTGGATTTGGTCCATATAAATCGGATCATGTTCCTTCATGGCATATTTTATTATTTACTTCGAATATTTGCTATGAACTGTGACTGCCCTCATACTGTACTTTCCTCACATAGAAATCTCCAGTTAAGTCTCCAGCCAGCCTCAGGGCAGGGCTTACAAACTCGCCCTTAAATGGCTTGTAAGCACTACACATGTTCAGCCACTACTGCTAAACAGCAGCAGTGGCCGGTCCCCTTAGCAACAAGTTCTATACAATAAAATAAAACATTTGGAGAGAACAAGGCAAACTTTTAATAAGTAAATTACAGAGTTGCATGTTTTTGCAGTTTCTTAATGAATTTACCCATCCTAGAAGATGGGATTTACCCTTAAATCAGTGAGTACTTCAATCAAACAACTTTTTTGCAGCTTTGTGGTAGTGTAACTGTGATTTCCATTAAAGCAGTGATGTGGGTGTTTTTTTTTTGTTTTTTTTTTAAGGGAATCTGTCAGCAGGTTTTTGCTATGTAATCTGAAGACCGCATACTGCGTTAACCCAGATATTTCAGCAATGCCTCTGTTATCAGTGCTGTTGTTTACCTGCAGTGTTTGTTTTGGCTTCAGGAGATTATACTTGCCAGACTAGGTTAGCTAGCGTTCAGCTAGTTAACCACGTATGTGATATAGCAGCTCATTGTCTACAGATATTGTACATAGAGAGCCTGGTGTAAGCAGGGAAAGCTTTCTCATCTCTAAAAACTGTGTCAGAACCACTGCAGCCAATCTAAGTGATACATCTTTGGATTCAGGGTCTCTTTTCCTACATCATGCTGCTCTCAGATGAGGTAACCAAAACCTGCTGACAGATTCCAATTAAAACAAGCTATAGCCGGAGGACGTGAAGTTTTCCAAAACCACAACATCCCTTTTAATTTTATAGTAAAATTTCCTTTAATACAAGTACGGTGTAATGCAATAACTGATTGTTGGCGCCGGTCTCGCAATATATGTGCCAATGTGCAGCAGTAAGTGAACCTAACAGACCACTGTGTGGATCAGCTTGTGTCTGTCAGTCTGTCTCTCGCCTGCTCTGACAGTTGTAGATATACAGGTTTCACACCGCGGTATTGTTGTACTGTATTTCCGTGGTGCGGTGACATGTCGGAATTTCTTTAAAATATGGGGTGTAACAATTCTGAGGAATTCCAGGCATTTTCAAGTGTTTTGAGCTCTGAGACCTGTTCTTGCTGGCTCTCCAGCTTCCTCGTGTCTTTGGTGTCTGCCATGATAAAAATCAAGTTTTCTGTACTTGAAACGGTGAACAACCTCAAGTGCCTCCGTTTTTCAGAATTTTGGTAACCGGACACGTAGAACTTTGATTGCTCCTATTTAAATAAAAAAATAAATATGTATATGTGTGTATGTGTGTATATATAATAAATGTATGTATGTGTGTGTGTGTGTGTGTGTGTGTGTGTGTGCATATATATAGAATATATGTATGTATGTATGTATGTATGTATGTGTGTGTGTGTGTGTGTGTGTGTGTGTGTGTGTGTATATATACTGTGTATGTATATATGCATATTTATTTCTTAATTTCGATATATTAATTTTTTAATTTATATACCGTGTGTGTGTATGTATACTTATGAGTATGTATGTATGTATATATATATATGTATGTATATATATATATGTATATATATATATGTATGTGTATATATATATATATATATATATGTATATATATATATATGTATATATATATATATATATATATATATATATATATATATATATATATATATATGTATATATATATATGTATATATATATATATATATATGTGTGTGTATATATATATTATATATATGTGTGTGTATATATATATTATATATATTTATTTTATTTATATTTATAACATTTTTTTATTTTTTGTTTTTAACCTGATTCTGGTCCTTATTCTTGTTCACAGGGAGCGTCATTTTAGTAATTTCCTTGTTCTGTGTGTGCACTAAAACAACTTTTGCATTTTTGTTTTCTTCAGTCCACCTGTTTGAGGTTTAAAGGGCACCTGTCAGGTGCAATATGCACCCAGAACCACGAGCAGTTCTGCCCAACCGTACCTGTATCTAGTAGCCTACATAGACATCTTTAGAAAAAGTATTTCTAAAGATCTTTTATCATATGCTAATGAGGCCAGGGACTAGTCACAAGGGCGTTAGTTCCCTTGGCTAGTCTGCTCCCTTTGCATAAAAGCATGTCCCTGTGGGTGTGCTAACATGCTAATGAATGCACAGCGTCAGAGGATGGTCGGGCTCACCTCTGCTGCCACCACTGGCTTTCGGCTCAGTGCGTACAATCAGAACGTCCCCGGACTTCTGGTCATGCGCACTACACCAGTTTGAAACCATGACGCGTGCTCCCGGCTTCATAGTGTGCATGACTGGGAGTCTGGGACTTCTGGTCATGCCGAAATCCAGCAACTGTTTCGGTGGCAGCAGAGAGGTGAGATCGACCATACCTGTGACACTCCACATTCATTAGCATGTTAGCACGCCCACAGGGGTGTGTTTACATGCTAAGGGGGCCAACTAGCCAGGGGAAGTATGCCCATGCGACTAGTCCCTGGCCTCATTAGCATATGATAAAGGATATTTAGAAATACTTTTCCTAAAGATCCCTTTATCTATGCTAGTGTATACAGGGATTAGAAATATGGACCCAGAATTGCTCGTGGTTCTTCTGGGTGCATATTGCAACTGAAAGGTTCCCTTTAAATAATAATGTACATGAAATGGCTCGTGACCTACAAACTTTCGGTGACTGCTCTCTACACAACCATAAATATGCCCACAGATGACTTGCCATTAGACCCCCCATTTTAGCCACTTTTCTACCAGCAAAACAGAAGCTAATATTGTCCTGTACCAGTAAGTTTTCATCCATAAACCCTGCCACCGCTGTTCCCAGGTTGCATTTGGTGTTTTATCTCGATCCCGTTCACTTCTTCAGTAAAGCTAATCTGCAGTAGCCGAATATAAAGCCTCCGATTAGCGATGGTGCGACATTCAGAAAAAAGAATACATCTGAAATGGTAAAGGAATAAGTCCTATGGAAAGCGATGATGAGTAAATAAGTCCTGAGTGCCACTTCGGGCTTATTCATTGTCAGTCGTAATCCGGTGCCAGGTAAAGTGGTGGTGATTGGCAGCTGACATTCCCGGTAGACCGGCTGATGCGATGTCCCCTGACACCACAGAATACATTGTGCTCACACAACGGAAGATAATTGGCTTTCTTCCTAAGAATTCTATTTCTGCTGTATTTTTCATAACTTTTGTATCGGCTGCCAAATGTCACAGGTGGAATATATAGCACTGCCGGTCTTCACGTGGAAAAAGTGGACATTTTTGGGAAATAAAGAAAATCCTTTTCAATCAAATGCTTTATTCTACTCGGTCTAGGCAAAAGAAGTCCGACACAAAAATGTGATGCACGTGATATTTCCACATGGATGTGGGTGTATACTGCCGTGTGACTCCAGCACAGGCATGACCGTCCCCCATAGTGTATACCTTAGTTTAGATACCAGATGAGGCCCCAACAACTTTTAAGAAATGCCACAGAGGGCAAACACTAAAGCATTTTATAAATGTAACCCTTTGTATGTCTGATAGGCAGTGCTTTCCCTGGATGTAATGTGGCACTAATGGCGGACAATTGGGCCATACCTCTATCTCTTTGGCGTAGCACATCATATTACTTAAAGGGCTTGTCTGGGACTACCGTATTTTATTTTTTCACTATGGACCTAAGAACGTGTCTTCAGCACAGAGCGATCACAGGCTACTCTTGCTGGTGATTCTGTGGTTTCTGATGAAGTCATGATGGCAGAGCAGCTCTTTCTCTTCCTCTCTGCTCTGTTGACAGTGTGTGACTACCAACATGCTGATTGACAGCTGGATCCCTACTGCCTAACTGCAGGGAACCGGCTGTCTATTCTGAGAGAGCAGCGCGGAAGACAAACAGCTTCTCTCTTGTAGGAGCAGTTTGTGACCGCTCTTAGGTGGCACTAGGTGGAACAGGCAGGTACCATATTATTTGTTTTATAAGACGCACTCCAAATATAGCGATCAAAAAGGTAAAGTAAAAAAGGTCCATCTTATACTCTGGTGGTGTCTTGCTGTAGGGGGGTGACAGCAGTGGTGTTGCGGGGGTTCACAGGAAGCAGGGGGATTGCTGGAATAGGGCCGTGCTGCACGGCCGATAGAGCATCTTCTATGTTCACACTAGAAAAATGATTTTTCTTAAGAAATTTCTTAAGAGTGAAGGATTAGTGCACCTGCGTTAAAAAATGCACCAGAAACGCACCTGCGTTTTTACCGCTGGTTGCTGCCTGCGTTATTGTGCCAATTATCTATGGCAAATAACGCAGTTAGCGGCAGAAAAGAAGTCACATGCTCATTCATTTTCTTAAGAAAAAAACGCAGTGTGCGCACAGCTAATTTTTTTTGCCATAGGTTTTGCTGGGGAATGTCTGCAGAAAGGTTACAAGAATTTCTCAAGAAATTTCTGCAGCAAAAACGGACCAAAAACGCAGGTAAAAAACGCAGTGTGTGAACATAGCCTAAAGCTGCTTTCACACATCCGGTTTTTGCAGTGCGGCTCAATCCGGCTCAAAAACCCATGCAATGGATGCGGCGAAAAAAACGGATCCGTTGCATAAGTTTTTCCATGCGGCCCGTCCGTTTTGTGACGGATGCGGCTTGATACTGAGGATGCTTAAGCAAGCATTGTTGACCTTAGGGAGATCAACATATCCACTGCGGAGACACCATCACGTGTTTCTCAACGCAGTAATTCTAGAGCAATGCCCCCTGGGAAGTATGCAAATAAGAAAGCCGCGGAGACACCATCACGTGTTTCTCAACGCTGCCAGGAAACTAGCCAGGTCTTTCACCGGGAAGGAACAACCACGGGAAGGGCAGTCTCCAGTCAAGGAGACAACCTATTCCAAACATGGTATCCATCCACAATGCCTAGTAAAAGACTACTTAAGCAAGCATTGTTGACCTTAGGAAGATCAACATATCCACTGCGGAGACACCATCACGTGTTTCTCAACGCAGTGATTGCTCTAGAATCACTGCATTGAGAAACACGTGATGGTGTCTCCGCAGTGGATATGTTGATCTCCCTAAGGTCAACAATGCTTGCTTAAGTAGTCTTTTACTAGGCATTGCCCCCACTAGCCAGATTCCTACTCCACACTGATGAGGGGCAAATACCCCGAAACGGCTGTCTGTGGATGGATACCATGTTTGGTATAGGTGGTCTCCTTGACTGGAGACTGCCCTTCCCGTGGTTCTTCCTTCCCGGTGAAAGACCTGGCTAGTTTCCTGGCAGCGTTGAGAAACACGTGATGATACTGAGGATGCGCAGTTCAAAAAACCGCATCCGGCGGCTGGATGCGTTTTCTGCCGCAGGGCGCCGCATCCGGCGTCCATAGGCTTGCATTGTAAATCGCGATGCGTTTTTTTTGCCGCACAAAAAAAGTGCCAGACAACGTTCCATCCGGCCGCCGCATGGGCTAAATATGCCGCATCCAAAAAAAACAGGACGCAACGCAAGGCCATGCGGTACAATACGGCGCTAATGCAAGTCTATGCGGAAAAAGCGCAACCGGCGGCAAAAATAAAACTGTTGCGTTTTTTTTTCTGCAAAGCGCCGTATTGTGCTGCTCAGCAAAAACCGGATTTGTGAAAGCAGCCTTACCCACTGCAGGAAGCACAGCCTCGCACCACCGACAGAGCAAGTCAGCCGCTGCAGCTAGTACAGCCCTACACCGCCAACACAACATCTCACCCCCCCACGCAGCCAGCACAGCCCTGCTCCATACAGCACCCACCGAAGTCAGCATAGCGCCTATTCTTCATCTCCTGGATTTTAAGACGCACCCTTCATTTTCCTCCCAAATTTTTGTGAGGCAAACTGCGTCTTATAATCCGAAAAATTAGTTCTTAAGCCTGTAGTAATAAAATAAAACGGATAACCCATTTTGTTTGAGTATGGGCTAATATAGTGTCCCCTGATATGATTCAGATCATGTACAGACATGATAAAGATCCTGAACACTGCTGTGTGCGGAAGTCCAAACCTATGCCCAATGAAATTTTTTATCCCCCCCCTGACACAGTATATAATATGGCACTATTGATATATCTTCAGAAATTCACACCTGAAACACAAATGGATGTAGAATATGAAATATTTATACATTTATATTGTAGATTCAAAAAGTGCAGATGTGAATGAGGCCTGATTGATGCCTCCTGGTAGATGTTGCTCCTGCATCAATGTGGTCAGGTTGAGAATGCTGCTTCTGAAGTTCATTAACGCTTCCAGATTTTCTTCAAAGTCACAATAAAACAAATAAATGAGTCCATAAAAAAAGCCAAATTACAGGCAGGGACTGACAGCGGGACCTGTTTTGCGTTTAGTCGTTGTATTTGTTCCGTGCCTGACACTGATTTTAGGAGACCTGTCTGCAGCGTGGTCAGCCTGGAGCCAGACATCTCTCCACCGGCTGATCTCCAGGTGACCTCCAGCCTTGCTCCTTGGTGACAACCTGCATCCTGTGTCAGTCTTTGTACGCTACACTAATATATTTGGAAAATGTACTAGAAAATATGTTCTTAAGTTCTATATAAAATGTAGTCACAAACTGGATTTTTCAAAGGGTGAATAAATGGAGAGAATAAATGGTTTGTCGTCAGTATTAGATGTTTCATGACAGCCTGTGTCTACAGACAAACACAGAGCACAGGCTGCCAAAAGCGGTGACTGTCTTCTGCTGACAGTCACTTACCTTACACATTTTGTAAAGAAAATAGAAGGATTTGTGAAATGTCCAAATATATGTGCAGTATTGTAACCTATGCAGGGACGGACATATCATTGGTGCAACCTGTGCAGCCGCAGAGGTGCCTAAGGCTACTTTCACACTTGCGTTCAGCGCATTCCGTCACTATGGAGAATAGCGCAGTCTGTTAACGCACTGCGCTATTCTTCATAGACTTATATGGACGACGCACTGTAACGCAAGTGTCTGCGTTGCATCCGCTGGACGACGCAGCGTCGTTATTTTGACGCTGCGTCGGGCGGATGGAACGCTGCATGTAACGTTTTTCTGCGCTTGGCGGAGTGTCAGAAAAACGCAACCTGAAGGAATCCGTTTGGCGTCCGTTTTTATAATGGACGCCTATGGTGGCGGATTCCGTTAGAATGCGTCATTTGACGGATTCCGTTAACACATCCATCTTTACACAACTGCGCATGCCCAGATGTGTAAAGTCAAGGAAAAAAACCTATAACGGATTGTGTTATTTTGTACGATCCGTAGCATCCGTTGTGCCACTATATGCAACGCATCCGTTGCATCCGTCACACAACGCAATGCTACGGATCCCGTCCAACGCAAGTGTGAAACTAGCCTTAAAGGTAAGAGGCAATTTCTCCCTCCACAGCAGGTGGAATTGTGCATTTTGATTGGTTATTGGACTGAAAGGCCCCTTTTACGCTTTGTTTTTTGTTTAGTTTTTGTGTTTTTTTTGCCCAGGGACCCTTTTCTATCTGTGTCAGTCAGTGAAGCTAAGTGCTTATAGTTTAGATTGCCACCTTTGGGGCAGATTAGCCCATGTGCAATCCCAGCTATGACTTTTTCCCCTGAACAGCTCCACTCTTGTCTTTCTTGTTCCAGGAATAGTCGTTCAAATCTTTGGCTGTGCAGAGAGTTCAGAGCTACGTTTTGCGCAGAGGTCTCGCTGCGGCTGGAAATCTCAGAAGCCCTGTGCCGCTGCGGTCTTTCCACATTTCCCTGCACTGCCACTTAATCTAAAACTGCTGTTTCACTTGCACAACCGTGTAGCCGATCATATTGACCCTGCGGTTTTATAGGAAAATCCCGTTTCGCTGCTTGATGAAGTGATCGAGACTGGAAATAATGCAAAGATGGCAGCGGCAAAGGGCTCCTGTGGTTTTAAGCCGAAGCGTCACGTCTGTGTGTGTGTGTGTGTGTCTGAATGTAGCCTTTAAAGGTAGTTTAAGGCCCTGTGCGCACTAGGCATTTTTATCCGCAGATTTACCTGCGGTTTTGCTGCGGAAATTTCTTGAGAAAGGTTTGAAATCTTTCTGCAGACATTTCCCAGCAAAACCTATGGGGAAAAAAAAATAGCTGTGCGCACACTGCGTTTTTTTCTCAAGAAAATTCTTTGTGAAGATTTTCTTGAGAAAATGAGCATGTCACTTCTTTTGCGCAGGTACCTGCGGTATGCCCCCCGGTATTTCACTCCATTCACTGTAATGTAATCGTGAAATACCGGGGGAATACCGCAGGTAGCAAATGATGTGCGGTATACCCCCGGTATAGCCGCGATTTACCTGCGGTAATGTTCATCGCTGCCTGCGGTTTGCAGGAAGTGAGGTCATTATGACAGAAGAGGAAGCGGAGCAGAGTAAACACACACGTCACACTCCCTGGACGCCGCACAGAAGCGCTTCCGTGTGACCTCCAGGTGCCCGTGCAGTCTATGTCCCGCTCCGGCCCCGCAGCTGCCTGCCCTGCAGTGTGTCAGTGTCTGCCCTCAGTATCAGCAGCTAGTCACCCTGCAGCGCAGGCAGACACTGACACACAGCAGTGCGTGCAGCCGCGGGGATGACGGGCGCTGCTGTCAGGAGGTGAGATGAGATAATTACCTGCTGTGACGATCTCCTGCCTCCTGACGGTCACTGCTGTCTATGCCCGTCTCGCGAGCGGCCAGAGACTGTTACTAGCTGTGACGTCACGGGCTCTCGCGATACTGCTGAGAACGCGGCGGGCATAGAAGGCAGTGACAGCGCTGATGGCAGGACTGCAGGAGATCATCACAGCAGGTAATGATCTCATCTATCCTCCTGACAGCAGCGCTTGTCATCCCCTGCAGTGACCTGGGCTGACCTATTGATGTTAACTCAGGTCACTGCACTACTCTCCCAGCCAATGGGGAACCTTCTGTTCTTCACTTACTGGGACAGTGACTATGGTATGGATCGTCGTAGGACCCCCCCACCCTTATTGGATTACGCCGGACCCGGATTTGATTGTTCTTGTCAATAAATTGGTGAAAGAGGGAATGTGGGGAGTGTTTTTTCAAATAAAACTTTTTTTGTTGTCTATTTTTTTATTTCTTACTGACTGGGTTGGTGATGTCAGGTATCTGATAGACGCGTGACATCACTAACCCCAGGGCCTGATGCCAGGTGACATTACACATCTGACATCAAACCCATATATTACCCCGTTTGCCACCCAAACAGGGCAATGGGATGAGTTGGGGCGAAGCGCCAGGATTGGCACATCTAATGGATGCGCCACTTCTGGGGCGGCTGCAGCCTGCTATTTTTAGGCTGGGCATTGAGGTTTTGGGGTACAGAGTTATGACCTCTACATGGCGACTCAGCTGATAACATTAGGTTTTATATGAGATTCAAGTCTGGAGAAAGTGAAGGTCGCTCCATTTAAGGTTCCCCAGTCTCCATCGGCTGCTCACTAATGATGTGACCTCAATAAGCTGGAGCATTGTCATCCATGAAGATGAGATTAGGCCTGTGTTGGTCATGTAGAGGAACAATGACTGGATTAATGATGTTAATCAGTAGTAGGGGGCTGTCCGTGTAGCATTCACACAGTGTAGGGCAGTTCTGTATTGACCCCTACTCACACTGTAATACCGCTGCCACAAAAGACTCGCCTGGTGACAGCAGTGGCTGATACACAGCGCCCTCCTTGATTTCTCCATCATTTTTGGTGGCCATCATTTTTGCTCAGCGTGAATAGACTTCCATCAGTAAACTACACAGGCCCACTGGACCCTCGTCCAGCCTAAATCACAACTGTGCCGGATGGTGTGGTCGAGTATGTTGCAGGTCATCTAGCTCGCCGACCACGCTGATTTAAACAGTTTTGAATGGTCTGATGTGACACTTGGGGGCCTTGCCCTTTTCTTAAATATGCCTGGAGTTGTGCAGCATTCATTATCCGGTTCCACAGGGCATTGTTCACAATGATGCGGTCATAAGTCTAGGATGTGGCAGAAGGACGTTCACTTCTAAGCCTTTAGTGTCTCTCTCTATCTCTTTTGCAACCTGTTTGATGACACTCTAAGCTCAGTGGCCACCTCTGTCTGAGAGCATCCTGCATGAAGCCTCGTAAAAGCAAAGTACTGTTGATCATTTGTTAGGTGTCGTCTTGATCTCATGATGTCACAATGTGAACAGGATGACTAGGAGGACGGTTTAATACCAATTCTAATTGAATCATCTAATTTATTGGGCAAGTCAGGATCAAATACTTATTGTGAATTTTGTTAGAGAACAGCAAGTTGTGTAAAAAGTCCTGAAACATTGAACAGTTGGACATGTGCATCCAAAAGATTAGAGAAGGTCACACAGTTCACCGGAAAAGGTTAGAGGGCATTTTAGGATCATCCTGAAATTTCAACCAAAAAACAAATATAACTAACTTTTTGTGAGTAGTGTATATGCTGTATGTATGTATGTATGTATGTATGTAAAAAATATCGTGTGTGTGTGACATATACCGTATAGCGTTGAGAAAAACCATGCCTAAGGGTGGGGTTTTTCGGGGCCTTCTCATTTGTCCTTAACGTCCTGAATCTTCATATTTTAAAATAAACTATATCTGGACGTGTTTTGGAAAATTCACATATCTACAGATCGCCTTCACAAGACTTCGCTTGACAGAAATCAAGACCGAAAATATGGCCGCCTCCGGCCAGTAGCTGCCATATCTCAGCAGAGATGTACACATTTTATTGTACACTAAAGACGATTTTTACAGGACTGCCCATCAGTCCTGACATGTCTGTTCCAGGAGATACTTGTATTCCCCATGATATAAACAATGCTGGACCATCTAGTCAAAGAATTATGCATTGTGCTATTGCTTTGTAAAATCTCCTGGAAATAGTCAACAAATTTTGTTTTCATCCGTCATGTAAAGTCGGGATATTTTACTTTTTTTATTTTTTTTTTATTTTTTTTAATCCCACCTAAAAATGTGTTTTTGAATTAAGTTTAAATGCTTTTTTTTTTTTTTTCTTCCCTCCACTCTGCCTCATTGACCTAAATACTGAACCCCCCACCAAAAAAAAAATAAATAAATAAATGTTGTACTAATTGACATTCTGCCTCTCCAAAAAAATAAAAATGGTTTGCGGGTCATAAAATATAGCACGTAAGGCCAGTTTCACACATCCTTCTTTTTGCCGGTTTCGCGGATCCGGCGCACTCCCGTACAGTGAATACAGTACAATGACAGCGCAACAAGCGCCAGTCACGTGCTGTCATGTGACCGGCGCATGTGACCCGGAAGTTACAGCGCTTTCATTGTACTGTATTCACTGTACGGGAGCGCGCCGGATCCGCGAAACCGGCAAAAAGAAGGATGTGTGAAACTGGCCTAAGTAAGATGTTAAAAACTCATTTATGTTACTTCTTTTGTAAAATGTAGCGTTTTTTTAAAATGTA
The DNA here is from genome assembly GCF_048569485.1 of Anomaloglossus baeobatrachus. Classification (NCBI taxonomy): domain Eukaryota; kingdom Metazoa; phylum Chordata; class Amphibia; order Anura; family Aromobatidae; genus Anomaloglossus; species Anomaloglossus baeobatrachus. The sequence goes on from NC_134355.1 coordinate 618,819,130, forward strand.
GAATTTAAAAAACAAACGCCTCTGCTGATTGGACATTATCTGTCTAAAAGGGTATGCCATTTTTGTCCTTATTTTTCGCCAAAATTGTTCAAATTCATGATGACCTTTTGAAACGGCAGCCCATTTCCAGTGATTTTGAAAAATTGCAGCAAAAATTCCACAACAGAATTGCGTTGTATGAACGTACCCTTGAGGATACGCTACAGACATGGTGACATAATGCCAGCGTTTAGCTAAGGCGGCTTTCACACATCCGGTTTTTGCAGTGCGGGACAATCCGACTCAAAAACCTATGCAACTTATGCGGCGAAAAAAACGAATCCGTTGCATAAGTTTTTCCCATGCGGCCCGTCCGTTTTTTGACGGATGCGGCTTCATACTGAGCGTGCGCAGTTCAAAAAAACGCATCCGGCGGCCGGATGCGGTTTTTGCCGCAGGACGCCACAACCGGCGTCCACAGGCTTGCATTGTAAATTGCGCTGGATACGGCGCGATGTGGTTTTTTTCGCCACAGACAAAAACGTTTACTTGTACGTTTCATCCGGCCGCTGCATCTGCTAAATATGCCACATCTGGCAAAAACCGGACGCAACGCAAGGCCATGCGGCACAATCCGGCGCTAAAGCCATGCGGCACAATCCGGCGCTAATAAAAGTCTATGTGGAAAAACCTCACCCGGCGGCAAAAAAAGCGGATGCAGTTTTCCCGCAAAGTGCCGTATTGTGCCGCACAGGAAAAACCGGATGTGTGAAAGCAGCCTTAGTCCTACGTTTTCAGAAGGAATAACCGAGGAACAGAGCAGCACACATGTGGGCACTTGCATTTTCAGCATATCCTTGGATAGGTGATGGATGCAGGTTTCGGGATGGCCCCTTTGCTCAGCATGCGCAGCTTTGGGACCCATCGTATTATGCTGTATAGCGACTTGGTGATCTACATTGTGGGTTCACAGGTCCGATCCATCGTATGTTTTCTCCTTGTTTCCTCCTATACTGTTTCTGTAAATTTCAACTGAGGAAATGATATTGTGAGCCAAAAAGGGGTTGAAAATGTCGAATATACTATGCTCCATAAGTAATGGGAAATGCCTGCTCTGAATGTACAGCTGTGTAACGCCATTAAACCTTCCTCTTGTGTTCACAGTCATCCTGCATGAAATAAATACTCGGCCTCTGAAGTGTCTTCCGACCACAGAGCTAATTGAAAGTGTCTTATTGATTATCTTTCTGCACTTAGCACAGTTTATGGTCTATAATTATCCTGCTGACCAAAGCATTACTGTATATCGGGCGTCCATTCTGACATATCGACTTCCATGTTTTCTCACAGGCCCTGGATGTTGATCGCACAATTCTCTACAAGATGAAGAAGTCCGTAAAAGCCATTAACACATCTGGGCTGGGTATGTACGCTGCTTGTGCCGACTTCATGTCGTCCTACATGTTGATGGATTTTGCTTTGAGTTTTAGTGCCACGTCTGAAGCTTTTCACACTTGTCGGCAGGTCTCCAAGTAAATCCCAGATGTTTACTGTTATGGCAGGGCGACAAGCTCCGGTCCCATGCTGTTATGAGACCGGAGCATGGGACCCGGAAGCTGCCGCGCTGCTATTCCACTGTATGAAACCGGCGAAAAGCCTCACGATCCGCCGCCGCCACCCTCCATCTGCCACAGTGCCACCGCTCCCCCCGATCTGCTGCCTGGCCCCTCCCCCCTCGTGATCGGTGCCCGCCTCCTCACCTCCGTGATGTGCTGCCAGCCCCCTCCACTCGTAATCGGTGCCCGCCCCCTCACCTCCGTGATGTGCTGCGCGCTCCCTGTCCTACGTTATGTGCTGCCCGTCCCCTCTCCTCCGTTATGTGCTGCGCGCTCCCTCTCCTCCTCCATCTGCCACAGTGCCACCACCCCCCCGATCTGCTGCCCAACCCCTCCCCCTCGTGATGTGCTGCTCGCCCCCCTCCCCTCCGTGATGTGCTGCTCGCCCCCTCCCCTCCGTGATGTGCTGCTCGCCCCCTCCCCTCCGTGATGTGCTGATCGCCCCCTCCCCTCCGTGATGTGCTGCTCGCCCCCCTCCCCTACGTGATGTGCTGCACGCTCCCCCCAGCTCACCCCCGTGGTCGGCTACCCGCCCCCCTCCCCTGTCACCCCCGTGATGTGTGCTCCCTCCCCTGTCACCCCTGTGATGTGTGCTCCCTCCCCTGTCACCCCCGTGATGTGTGCTCCCTCCCCTGTCACCCCCCGTGATGTGTGCTCCCTCCCCTGTCACCCCCGTGATGTGTGCTCCCTCACCTGTCACCCCCGTGATGTGTGCTCCCTCCCCTGTCACCCCCGTGATGTGTGCTCCCTCACCTGTCACCCCCGTGATGTGTGCTCCCTCACCTGTCACCCCCGTGATGTGTGCTCCCTCACCTGTCACCCCCGTGATGTGTGCTCCCTCACCTGTCACCCCCGTGATGTGTGCTCCCTCACCTGTCACCCCCGTGATGTGTGCTCCCTCACCTGTCACCCCCCGTGATGTGTGCTCCCTCACCTGTCACCCCCGTGATGTGTGCTCCCTCACCTGTCACCCCCGTGATGTGTGCTCCCTCACCTGTCACCCCCGTGATGTGTGCTCCCTCACCTGTCACCCCCGTGATGTGTGCTCCCTCACCTGTCACCCCCGTGATGTGTGCTCCCTCACCTGTCACCCCCGTGATGTGTGCTCCCTCACCTGTCACCCCCGTGATGTGTGCTCCCTCACCTGTCACCCCCGTGATGTGTGCTCCCTCACCTGTCACCCCCGTGATGTGTGCTCCCTCACCTGTCACCCCCGTGATGTGTGCTCCCTCACCTGTCACCCCCGTGATGTGTGCTCCCTCACCTGTCACCCCCGTGATGTGTGCTCCCTCACCTGTCACCCCCGTGATGTGTGCTCCCTCACCTGTCACCCCCGTGATGTGTGCTCCCTCACCTGTCACCCCCGTGATGTGTGCTCCCTCACCTGTCACCCCCGTGATGTGTGCTCCCTCACCTGTCACCCCCGTGATGTGTGCTCCCTCACCTGTCACCCCCGTGATGTGTGCTCCCTCACCTGTCACCCCCGTGATGTGTGCTCCCTCACCTGTCACCCCCCGTGATGTGTGCTCCCTCACCTGTCACCCCCGTGATGTGTGCTCCCTCACCTGTCACCCCCGTGATGTGTGCTCCCTCACCTGTCACCCCCGTGATGTGTGCTCCCTCACCTGTCACCCCCGTGATGTGTGCTCCCTCACCTGTCACCCCCGTGATGTGTGCTCCCTCACCTGTCACCCCCGTGATGTGTGCTCCCTCACCTGTCACCCCCCGTGATGTGTGCTCCCCTCACCTGTCACCCCCGTGATGTGTGCTCCCTCACCTGTCACCCCCGTGATGTGTGCTCCCTCACCTGTCACCCCCGTGATGTGTGCCTCCCTCACCTGTCACCCCCGTGATGTGTGCTCCCTCACCTGTCACCCCCGTGATGTGTGCTCCCTCACCTGTCACCCCCGTGATGTGTGCTCCCTCACCTGTCACCCCCGTGATGTGTGCTCCCTCACCTGTCACCCCCGTGATGTGTGCTCCCTCACCTGTCACCCCCGTGATGTGTGCTCCCTCACCTGTCACCCCCCGTGATGTGTGCTCCCTCACCTGTCACCCCCGTGATGTGTGCTCCCTCACCTGTCACCCCCGTGATGTGTGCTCCCTCACCTGTCACCCCCCGTGATGTGTGCTCCCTCACCTGTCACCCCCGTGATGTGTGCTCCCTCACCTGTCACCCCCGTGATGTGTGCTCCCTCACCTGTCACCCCCGTGATGTGTGCTCCCTCACCTGTCACCCCCGTGATGTGTGCTCCCTCACCTGTCACCCCCGTGATGTGTGCTCCCTCACCTGTCACCCCCGTGATGTGTGCTCCCTCACCTGTCACCCCCCGTGATGTGTGCTCCCTCACCTGTCACCCCCGTGATGTGTGCTCCCTCACCTGTCACCCCCGTGATGTGTGCTCCCTCACCTGTCACCCCCGTGATGTGTGCTCCCTCACCTGTCACCCCCGTGATGTGTGCTCCCTCACCTGTCACCCCCGTGATGTGTGCTCCCTCACCTGTCACCCCCGTGATGTGTGCTCCCTCACCTGTCACCCCCGTGATGTGTGCTCCCTCACCTGTCACCCCCCGTGATGTGTGCTCCCTCACCTGTCACCCCCCGTGATGTGTGCTCCCTCACCTGTCACCCCGTGATGTGTGCTCCCTCACCTGTCACCCCCGTGATGTGTGCTCCCTCACCTGTCACCCCCGTGATGTGTGCTCCCTCACCTGTCACCCCCCGTGATGTGTGCTCCCTCACCTGTCACCCCCGTGATGTGTGCTCCCTCACCTGTCACCCCCGTGATGTGTGCTCCCTCACCTGTCACCCCCGTGATGTGTGCTCCCTCACCTGTCACCCCCGTGATGTGTGCTCCCTCACCTGTCACCCCCGTGATGTGTGCTCCCTCACCTGTCACCCCCCGTGATGTGTGCTCCCTCACCTGTCACCCCCGTGATGTGTGCTCCCTCACCTGTCACCCCCGTGATGTGTGCTCCCTCACCTGTCACCCCCGTGATGTGTGCTCCCTCACCTGTCACCCCCGTGATGTGTGCTCCCTCACCTGTCACCCCCGTGATGTGTGCTCCCTCACCTGTCACCCCCCGTGATGTGTGCTCCCTCACCTGTCACCCCCGTGATGTGTGCTCCCTCACCTGTCACCCCCGTGATGTGTGCTCCCTCACCTGTCACCCCCGTGATGTGTGCTCCCTCACCTGTCACCCCCCGTGATGTGTGCTCCCTCACCTGTCACCCCCGTGATGTGTGCTCCCTCACCTGTCACCCCCGTGATGTGTGCTCCCTCACCTGTCACCCCCGTGATGTGTGCTCCCTCACCTGTCACCCCCCCGTGATGTGTGCTCCCTCACCTGTCACCCCCGTGATGTGTGCTCCCTCACCTGTCACCCCCGTGATGTGTGCTCCCTCACCTGTCACCCCCGTGATGTGTGCTCCCTCACCTGTCACCCCCCGTGATGTGTGCTCCCTCACCTGTCACCCCCGTGATGTGTGCTCCCTCACCTGTCACCCCCGTGATGTGTGCTCCCTCACCTGTCACCCCCCGTGATGTGTGCTCCCTCACCTGTCACCCCCCGTGATGTGTGCTCCCTCACCTGTCACCCCCGTGATGTGTGCTCCCTCACCTGTCACCCCCGTGATGTGTGCTCCCTCACCTGTCACCCCCCGTGATGTGTGCTCCCTCACCTGTCACCCCCGTGATGTGTGCTCCCTCACCTGTCACCCCCGTGATGTGTGCTCCCTCACCTGTCACCCCCGTGATGTGTGCTCCCTCACCTGTCACCCCCGTGATGTGTGCTCCCTCACCTGTCACCCCCGTGATGTGTGCTCCCTCACCTGTCACCCCCGTGATGTGTGCTCCCTCACCTGTCACCCCCGTGATGTGTGCTCCCTCACCTGTCACCCCCGTGATGTGTGCTCCCTCACCTGTCACCCCCCGTGATGTGTGCTCCCTCACCTGTGTCACCCCCGTGATGTGTGCTCCCTCACCTGTCACCCCCGTGATGTGTGCTCCCTCACCTGTCACCCCCGTGATGTGTGCTCCCTCACCTGTCACCCCCGTGATGTGTGCTCCCTCACCTGTCACCCCCGTGATGTGTGCTCCCTCACCTGTCACCCCCGTGATGTGTGCTCCCTCACCTGTCACCCCCGTGATGTGTGCTCCCTCACCTGTCACCCCCGTGATGTGTGCTCCCTCACCTGTCACCCCCGTGATGTGTGCTCCCTCACCTGTCACCCCCGTGATGTGTGCTCCCTCACCTGTCACCCCCGTGATGTGTGCTCCCTCACCTGTCACCCCCGTGATGTGTGCTCCCTCACCTGTCACCCCCGTGATGTGTGCTCCCTCACCTGTCACCCCCGTGATGTGTGCTCCCTCACCTGTCACCCCCGTGATGTGTGCTCCCTCACCTGTCACCCCCGTGATGTGTGCTCCCTCACCTGTCACCCCCGTGATGTGTGCTCCCTCACCTGTCACCCCCCGTGATGTGTGCTCCCTCACCTGTCACCCCCGTGATGTGTGCTCCCTCACCTGTCACCCCCGTGATGTGTGCTCCCTCACCTGTCACCCCCGTGATGTGTGCTCCCTCACCTGTCACCCCCGTGATGTGTGCTCCCTCACCTGTCACCCCCCGTGATGTGTGCTCCCTCACCTGTCACCCCCGTGATGTGTGCTCCCTCACCTGTCACCCCCGTGATGTGTGCTCCCTCACCTGTCACCCCCGTGATGTGTGCTCCCTCACCTGTCACCCCCCGTGATGTGTGCTCCCTCACCTGTCACCCCCGTGATGTGTGCTCCCTCACCTGTCACCCCCGTGATGTGTGCTCCCTCACCTGTCACCCCCCGTGATGTGTGCTCCCTCACCTGTCACCCCCGTGATGTGTGCTCCCTCACCTGTCACCCCCGTGATGTGTGCTCCCTCACCTGTCACCCCCGTGATGTGTGCTCCCTCACCTGTCACCCCCGTGATGTGTGCTCCCTCACCTGTCACCCCCCGTGATGTGTGCTCCCTCACCTGTCACCCCCGTGATGTGTGCTCCCTCACCTGTCACCCCCGTGATGTGTGCTCCCTCACCTGTCACCCCCGTGATGTGTGCTCCCTCACCTGTCACCCCCGTGATGTGTGCTCCCTCACCTGTCACCCCCGTGATGTGTGCTCCCTCACCTGTCACCCCCCGTGATGTGTGCTCCCTCACCTGTCACCCCCGTGATGTGTGCTCCCTCACCTGTCACCCCCGTGATGTGTGCTCCCTCACCTGTCACCCCCGTGATGTGTGCTCCCTCACCTGTCACCCCCGTGATGTGTGCTCCCTCACCTGTCACCCTCCGTGATGTGTGCTCCCTCACCTGTCACCCCCGTGATGTGTGCTCCCTCACCTGTCACCCCGTGATGTGTGCTCCCTCACCTGTCACCCCCGTGATGTGTGCTCCCTCACCTGTCACCTCCCGTGATGTGTGCTCCCTCACCTGTCACCCCCCGTGATGTGTGCTCCCTCACCTGTCACCCCCGTGATGTGTGCTCCCTCACCTGTCACCCCCGTGATGTGTGCTCCCTCACCTGTCACCCCCGTGATGTGCGCTCCCTCACCTGTCACCCCCGTGATCTGCGCTCCCTCACCTGTCACCCCCGTGATCTGCGCTGCGCTCCCTCTCCTACCTCTCACCCTCCCCGATCTGCTGCCTCCTTCTTCAGCTGTGATCCTGCTGCCTAGATCCATCCTGTAGGGTAACTATCCCCAATCTCACCTCCCACTCCCCTTCCCTCCCATCCCTCCTTCCCCCCCCCATCCTCTGCCGGTCCTGCATCCACTGCGCCCTCTCCCATCCGCCCCCACCCTATCCCAGCCGCCGCCGTCTCACATTCACAGATGCTCCCTTTATATGCCCAATCTGCCGCTGTTCTGATCCATCCTGTAAGTATTGTTCGTGGCTCTTTTCTAACTATCCCCAATCACATCTCCCACTCCCTCTCCCCCCCCCTCCTCCCCCACCTGCCTGCTGCCAAGTGCTGATCAGCTACGTGATTGGCTGATCAGGTACGTAATTGTTGCTCTAGTTTTTGCTTTTTTTTGTGCACCCCAAATAAAAAAACCCAAAACATGTACAATTAGGTACCTGATCAGCAATCGTCCTGCAGTCGCACTCGACTTTGGACAGGACTTCTTTTTTCCATCCCACCTAGTTCCCCCCCCCCCCCTTTTTTGCAGAACATTTGTGCGTGCACCCTATTTTTTTTTCTATGCCATGGGGGCCTAGTTTCCAAAATGGGTTCACATGTGTGGGAGCTCCACTGTTTCGGCACCTCAGGGGGTCTCCAAACACAACATGGAATACGCTAATTATCCCAGACAATTTTGCGTTTGAAAAGTCAAATGACGCTCCTTGCATTCTGAGCCCTGCTGTGCACCCAAACATTTGATTTCCACCACATATGAGGTGTCTGTGTACTCAGGAG